>NW_024423675.1:59471490-59532958 GCF_017311325.1 Ursus maritimus | reverse complement strand
GAAAGAACTATTTTGTAGAAATGGGAAATGGGTGGAAGGTTTATTTCGTTTTTAGAAGTTTCGTTTTCTTAAGAAAGATGAATCAGTCTGATGGTCCAGAATGGTCTGGATGGGCTAAGCCTGCAGGAGGAAAGAAAGCCCATCAGGTTTTTGTGTTAACCCAAGCATGAGATGACCAGGTTCTTCCCAACCCTGTCTTTCTATTATGATCTCTAAGGTGATGATTGCGTGGTGATGGACTTGCCTGGGCTCCACCATTGCCAAGGGGCCGACTCTATGACGGGCAGCCAGCATTCGTACCAGGTCTC
The DNA here is from genome assembly GCF_017311325.1 of Ursus maritimus. Taxonomy (NCBI): domain Eukaryota; kingdom Metazoa; phylum Chordata; class Mammalia; order Carnivora; family Ursidae; genus Ursus; species Ursus maritimus. The sequence continues at coordinate 59,532,650 of NW_024423675.1, read as the reverse complement.
CAAGGCAACACCTTCATTAACTCATGGATGTGCCTTAGAACATTTCTAGCTCTGTAAGCCCGCCTTTGTTTCAAAATCATTAGGAAAAAAAGCATTTTAACATGTGGAGACATTCAACGTTAGGTAAGGCTCCTTTCATGGCCAGCCAATGCAAAACGTGCAGAAACCACACCCCTTTATGGTGCATTTCACATTTGCACGTCTGTCATTTGAAATGCCTCCCACACTCTATTGGCAATAGACCAAGCCCAGTGCAGAAATAGGATGGCCTACCAGCCTTCGTGGCCCATTGAGTTATCAAAGAAACAAAATCCGAGTTTTTTTTAAAGTGTGAATGAGAATTTAAAAGATAACGAGAGAAAGTGCTGATAAATCACAATTTACAATTGCTGGAAATCCCCGTGAAGAAGGATTCAAGGAGTGTCTGGTGATCTCCATGGAAAGAATAATTATTGCTTTTGTCGACTTCTCTCACCCTTTCTCTGCTCCTCTCTGCTCCTCTCCCTCTCCATCCTTATCTTACTGGGATTAGCAGGCTTGGATCTGGTGAGCCACAGGCGCTGGATGCGCTTCCTGTCTTCTTTGCTTCCCTCTCTTTGACCTTGACCTGGAAGATATCCTTCTACCACGCAGGAATTTCAGCAATAGTTTCACACTGTTTGATCACTTGGCCATTTGGTGTGTGAATTGCTTTTTAAAAAAATATACAGAGAACTTTCTATTTCCTTGTTTAACAAGTGAGGGGTGAAGTAAAGGAGTTCTTCATAGATCTAGAGATTACAAACAGAACAACAACAAATTCTAACCACCTTACAGGCAACAGCTGCCCAATTAATGTCATGAGCGTTTACAGCAAAAGTGGTCAGTGACAACATAGCAGAAGGCAGTTCAGGTCACAAATCCAGAACAGGAAATATATTTTCATCTTGTTATTTATGACCCTGCCTTAAAGGAAAACAGATGGTACTACTTTCGGGACTGTTTTGCTCTTGTTTCAAATGGCTAATTCAAATCGAACACGGGATTCTATTCTTAGTCAAGGCAGCTGCAGCATTGTCTGAGCTGCGTTGTTTTTCCCCAACAACATCCCCTCCTCTGAACAGAGCAGCCAGAGGAGACCACAGCTACGTCACCATCACGGAGCAGCCCTGAGAGAATTGCGTCTGCTGGCAGCAGCGCCTCGTACCGCGGGGGGACAGCACTTAAGGCAAACTGTGGCCCCCTTTTGAGTATAATCCACAACTTCCACTCTCTCCACTCGTGCATTTAATCCTGTCAAAAGCATGGCTTTCTCTTTGAAAGCAGTCGTTTATTCCAATTTTAGAGCACAGTGACCTCTCAGGGACCCTCTTAGGGTGGGGAAGATTGCAAAGATGGGAACAGAAGTCAGAGAGGGCTAAGAGGTAATGGAATGTGAGAGCTGTTTCTACAAGACAAAGGAAAAGGCAGATATAGCTGAAGTGCTTCTCCCTGGGTGGCCATATTGCCCTGCTGGTTTTCTTTAGCCAAGGGCTCTATTCAGGACACTCACTGACAAGAAGTTGAAAAGTAAACACTTGGATGAACCATTCTCTTTAAAAAAATCCATTTCTGCAAACAATCAAAATAATGTATGTACATAATTTTAAAAATAAAACACTTTCCATATCTTTGAGGCAGTTTCTCAGCTTAATCCTCCTACTAGACATCCCCTCCCTACCATCCTACACCCCAGAAACAATCACCTCAGATTCTTCTACTGTTAACTTCAGGTATTTACCTCCATATTTCTGAGAAATATGCTTATATTGTTGGTGCTTTAATTTTAGGCAATATGTCTCAATGTTCTTTAGGGGTATTTGAGGACTTCGCTTGCCTACAACTCCTTCCCTGCAACCTACTCATTCTTCCAATTGAATTATAGTACATTTTTGGTTATCTGACAGCTTTTATGTTATTATGAGTAAGTAAATATGTTCTGTTGCCAAAACATAATAGCGTAGTATTATTAGACTTCCTTTCTTGTACAACCTTTTGTTTTTCTGGAGTTAATTATTATGTAATTTTAAAATTTACTCATTTTAATGTTTTTTTTTAACTTTTTTTCCCCTTTTGGATAAAAAATTTGTCAAATACATGACCATAATTTTTTTCAAATAATCAAACACATTCAATAATCTACTAGCTTTCCTCCTTCTCCATACCCCTTCTCTCCTAGAACCCTCCCTTCTCCTTCATTCTTCTTGCTCTGATCTATTTGTTGGCTAGGTCTTTTGAAAAAGGCTTAATCTAGGACTTCCTGTTACATTTTCTTTTTGTTGGCTCCTTTTTCCAAGATTCCATGTCCTATGAAAGCATACTAAACACAGATGCATGGGAAGTAAAATTTTGATTCCTTGTATTCCCAGAATTACTGATATTTTACTCTCACGTTATACTATAGTAGTTTGACATAGCAGAGACAATGAGAAATCAAGACTAGTGAAGTTGAACACATACCAATAGAAACTCTTCAAAATAAAACATAGACCTAAATGTAAAACTTAAAATTATAAAACTTCTATATGAAAACATAAGAGGAAATCTTTGTGATCTTGGGGTTAGTAAAAAATTTCTTCAATATATCACAGGAAGCATGATCCTTTAAAAAACTAAATTTTACAAATATAAATAACTTTGACTCTTTCACCAGAGTGTGAAAAGACAAGAAGTAAATATTTGCAAAACGCATATTTAATAAAGAACCTATAAGCAGAATATATTGTTAAATTAATTAAACAGGAGGCCATTAGACAGAGGTTGTTCTAATGCCTCCGCAGCCTATGTGAGCAAACCAAAACTTAAATGTGTAAATGTTTCTAGGTTAAGAAATCAAAGCCTAAGGATAATCACCCACAAAGAAGCAACTAGCCTTTTTCTAATAAGGCAGACGCTTAAGCTACAACCAACCAAATAATATTGCTTCTGCCATTTCTCTATACAAGACTTTTCTCTAGCTCCTCTTGGTAGAGCGCTCCTCATCACTTCTGGTTTGGTGCTGCCCAGTTGGAATTGATTTTTGCTCAAATAAACTTTTGGAATTTTTTATATGCCTCAATTTACCTTTCAATGGTTCTGATGTCTGCAGCGGAGCCTCCTGATGGCCCCCAGGGGCAATGAATGATGAGCAGGTGTAAGGTATCCACTGAGTCTGCTGTGCTCTTGGATATTCGAGCTCAACAGCTTTTGTGTTATAAACTCTCAGCATTTGTATGAGCATTTCTTTTTCTGGACTACATCTGGGGTCAAACTGGGTTTGACACTGGGTCCAGTGTGAGACCTCAGGTTGCTAAAATTTTGTTTTGAGGAAAAAAAGAGGAGGAAGGGAGGGAGGGAAGGAGGGGGAAGAGAGAGAGGGAGAAAGCTTAGTTCCTCTGAGTCCAAAGAATCCCCCATCTAGGACTCTGGCTAACTGTATGTATAAAAATTATGGTCCAGACCTGTGTTTGTCTGAACAAATGGGTTAACTTTACCAAAGATAATTTTGAATTACAGTGGTCACAGTGGGAAACTTTAAGCCTAGATAAGCAGATTCATTTACTAGGTGCCCTAGAGAAAAAGGGGTCTCAGCCAAGAACTCACTGTAAAGGGCAGAGAAAAAATTATTTTTCCTTCTCTACGTTTTCAGGTGACGAGGTTGGGACATGTTGAGACACGACACTCACTCTGGAGCCTGTGGATGAGATATTTTGAAAACTGGCAGAAGCCAGAAAAGGGTGAAAATTCTTACCAAACTCAGCCCTCTTGGATCTTGGTCTGTAGTGCCTGATTGAGAAAGAAAGATAAAATTTCATGTTGTCCCTTACTTTTCAAATTCAGACTCTTGTGAATTTGATTTTGGGGGTACCCATTGGTTATGGATCCTTTCTCTTCCAGGAACAGCTATCACTTTCTTATTTACATTATATTGTGTTCTGAGAACTTGGCTTGACTTTCTGCCTGCAATGCACACACTCCATTTGTGGCTAGTGTCCTATGGGCTGTTGCCAGGTTTCATGGAACTTGGCTAAGTCCTACTTTTGGTTATCGTTGGTTATCCAGACAGCTTGATTATCCCCAAAGATAACCAAAAGATAACCAAGAATTCAGTGGTTCTGGATCTTGGGAGGACTATATATTTGCACCCTCTTTGGGGAAAACCTCTTGAGTCCATGGGTAAGCCATAAAAGACTTACTGGTTTTGTTTTTGAGTCACTTGATAGATATACTGTTGGTTTAAAAAAACAAGGAAGTAAAAAGGAGTTCAATACTGCCAGGAATATGTATTGTTTGTCCCAGCTAAAACTTGATAATAAGCTATTTTAAAGGATTTTTAAAAAAAATGAATTCTGTGGTCAGAAGTTGGCCAAAATAGAAGCTGATATTAAAAGCCCGATAGAAATATTTTTAGGCCTTTTCCTCTAAGCTAAAATGGAACTATATGCCCACAGGGAAAGAAAACATTCTGAAGCCATTGTGGAAGGATTTACTAAAACATTCCAAAGACTCATAGCTCTGAATCTAGAACACAGGAGTCTTCTGTTTTTTGTTTTTTTTTTTTTAAGATTTTATTTATTTATTCGACAGAGATAGAGACAGCCAGCGAGAGAGGGAACACGAGCAGGGGGAGTGGGAGAGGAAGAAGCAGGCTCACAGCAGAGGAGCCTGATGTGGGGCTCGATCCCACAACGCCGGGATCACGCCCTGAGCCGAAAGCAGGCGCTCAACCGCTGCGCCACCCAGGCGCCCCAGGAGTCTTCTGATTCCCACCTTAAGTGGAAGTCTTCTCCTTAATAAGCAAATTGAAAATACAGTAGTTGGATGGGTGGGCCAAATTCTTTGATATCATTCAGGTTGCAACTTAATTCTTTGAAGAATTAAAAACCACTTGTTTTATAAATCAAGTGTTTATAAGAACAGAATGTGGCTCTAGGAGCAATTCAAGCCCACTTATCCTTCTTACTAATCCCTCCCCCCAGTTTGGAGAAACTTACAGTCTTTCTCTGCCTTTGAGATGTAAGTGTTCCACTAGATCTTCTCCAGGAGCCAAAGCCATCTCTGTGAAATGCAAACATCAGCGATGTCACTCTTATGGGAACAACAACAACAACAACAACAACAACAACAAGCTATTTGGAAACTAGGTGAATGGAAATGTTAGGGAAGCTGAAGACAAAGCATAAGCTGACACCCTGCAACCTCCCCGCACCCCCACACCTGGATGGGACATGTGATGCTCCTCCAGGAAGCCCCAACTCTCTTCATGTGAATGCCTTGCTAGAGGGAAAAGCAACCTGAACTTGACAATGGCAAGGCCTCTGGTATCCTGTGAGTCTTCTTGAACATACGAAAATCCTTTTGAAACCTCCCTTTTTCCTTACCTTCCCCAACCCCGTAGTATATAATCAGCCACCCCTCACAATGCAGGGTAGCAGCTTTTTCTGCCCACGGGTCCTGTCCCCGTGTTTTCATAAACCACCATTTTGCACCAAAGACGTCTCAAGAATTCTTTCTTGGTCCTCGGCTCTGGACTCCGCCCCACTGAACCTCACCTATATTCCAAGATCATTTACGAGGACAGAATGTGGCTCTAGGAGCAATTCAAGCCCACTTATCCTTTTTACTAATCCCATCCCCCCTCCCCAACTTGGAGAATCTTACAGTCTTTCTATGGCTTTGAGATGTGAATGTTCCACCAGGTCTTCTCCAGGAACCAAAACCCGTCTCTGTGAAATGCAAACCTCAGTGAGGTAACTCTTATGGGAACGAGGACGACGACAACAACAACAAGCTATTTGGAAACTAGGTGAATGGGAATGTTAAAAGTCTCTGCAAATGTTAGTAAAAACTTCAGCCATCTAGGCAGGAAAACAACTTACTCCACCTGCCAGAAACACAATTTGGATCCAACTGTTCTTTTATAAACTAGTGACTTTTGCATTATCCTACCTGTCTCACAGCTAAAATTTTAAAGTGAAAGCTCTAAGATCTTTGTTTCTGTCTGTCTGTCTGTTTATGTCTACATACGTATGTTGTGTATATGTTCTAGATCGGTGCTTTTCCCCCTTGGGTGGTATTGCCAAACTTTGTAAAAGATCTCTATTTAACTGGCTTAAAAACAAATAAGCAATTATATAAATTAAATAGTCTTTCAGAAATATAGAAACTAACCCGAATGTTTTTCAAGTTCACATGATCTGGGATAATCTTTGGTAAATATAAGCTAATTTAAGTTTGTTGCTTTAATTAGAATAGGCATGTCTTCAGAGTTATCAAGATAAAAGTAATGCAGTAATGTGACTTTAATCTACCTGGCTTTATTAAAAGTCAAATAAGCTCATGTTATCTTTGTTACAAAATTTGTCAGCAAGAAAAATAACTAAAGATGACGGTTAGCTGTTTAATGTCTTGTGCGATTTTCATGAGTAAGCTAAACATAATTGTTAAGAACAAGTAATTAAATAGATGTAAGTAAGATCAAAGTTTATAAATGAACTTTTCAACAATAATTGCTTTATGGTATGTCAATTTAAATTTAAAAATAAGTTTTAAATTTAAAAATAGTTTTCAAACTTGAAACCTTTAAGTTATACTAAGTTAATTAAATGAAGAGTATTTGTTGACTATCTGGAAAAGATAAAATTCTTAAACACTAGCCACAAATGGAGTTAATTTCTGGATATAGATTTATCTACTTCTGGCTTCTTATTAGAAGAACTTAACATATTTGCATTTATTTGTAAACTTGTCTTGTGCCCAGTTGAAAAATTTGCTATAAGGAAAAATGTACTTCTAGAAATTATAAAATGTACTTATAACTTTGCCAATCCACAGAAAGCTAGTGTAAGAGTCCACAATTGCTTACTGTGGTGTCTCAAATGTAGGGTGACCCCATTGAGTGGGAGCTGGCAGGGCAGGCCGTGAAAGAATTCACCCAAAGCAGAATAAAGGAGATAGAAGTTTATTGAATACTCAGCAAGAGAGGAAGGGGCAGGACAGCAAAACAGAGACAGGAGGCAGTGGATTGGGATATGTTTAAAAGGGTGAGGACATAGGGGAACATAGGGAATTTTCCTTTTTTGGTAACTGCCTGGTTTTGAGTAGCCCATTGGTCAGTTTGGGCCCATGGATATTTTGAGGTGGGTCGCCTGATGGGCCTGTTTGTATTCAGCCAAGGGGTCACCGTAAGCCCCTCTACCTTACCAGGTTGTCACTGCTCAAGCCTGTCGTCTAAAAGCAGCCTCTACACTCACTTTTTTTTTTTTTATTAGAGATTAAGTCTTCTAAGGGTTAAGAATTCTAATCAATATATGTAAATAAAGCTTCTAGAAATAATAAGGGTGAAAGGAAACAATTGTGTATGAAAAGCAGGTGTTTATTTGGATAAAGAAAAGTATTAAGGGCATATTTGTTGTTAGTGTTAAGGGTAAAAGGGTAATTTTGTCCTAATTTTGTTGTTCTAGAATGAGAAAGAGGAAACGTATAAGATAATGGATATGAAAACTTACAGAAGATTTGTGGAAAAAGACTCTTAGGAAAGGAATTTTATGTTTGGTCAAGCTGGTTAAGATTAGAATAGATTTATTTCAAGAGTAGGTCTTATTATCAAAAGTATACTGGTACAAAATCAGAATCTGTTTTTCTCTTTGTTAAAAGGACAAAATTTTCTTGGACTATTGGTCTGCTCTTGATAAGAGATTGTAAAGTGATTTTCTTTACTTTTTTGGTAGTTTACTTAAAAAGCAAGGATTTTATCTTACCAAAATAATTTCCTGGTTTAATGCTGTTTTTATCAGGTCTTTAATTTCTCCCCGTCCCTTAACTATGTCACCTTCTGCATTTGCCTTTAAAATCTTCTATTGTCACTTTGTTAAAAAGATGATTAAGTGTTATTCCATAATGATCTATGATCCCATTTGATCAAATGTTCAAATCTTTTTCCGTTTTGACAGCTTACTGAAATCAAATTCCAAATGGAGTCTTTCTGGCCATAAACTAGGTTTGAGATTTTCTAGATGGTCCCTGGAAAATCTCAAAGGATTTATCTCTCACCTTGTAAAAGAGAGATGGTAAATGAATTGCTTGTTTTGTATGTTAAGGTACAAGGAAATCATGGATAAATGATGATAAACTTTCTTAAGTTACATGTGTATGAATCTATGTTACTAATATAGGTATTCCAGAAATTTTTTACAGTTCATAGAAATTTGTTAATATTCTGTTCAATTATTATGTTAATTATTGAATACCAGAGAAATAACTAATCTCCTTATAGTATAAACTCTCATCATATGTTTAAACATGGCTATTTTTAAAAAGGTTTTTTTTGTCATTTATAGACAGTTACTGTTTTACTTTGATGCTTTTGCAAATGTGCCTTTTCTTCAGAGGAAGCCATTAAGTACTCTAGAATACAGGTTTCTGATAACTTAAAGATCATACCATTGATCAGGGTAAGAATTTGTAGAACTTTAACAGAAAAACAAGGTTCAAGTAGAATAAAAGTTACTAACATGGACTGACAGAACATATGAGGATAAATATAATTTTCCATGACTTTTTGTTTTAAACATTGCTGGTTCTTTAATGTTTTGGTTTTCCAGGTTTAAGAAAAACTTTTGCTCTTTTCTTTTAATCTATCTGTGCCTTACAGCAGTTTGGCAAAGTACAGTTTCTTAAACAGAATTGAGACGTTAATTTTTTCTCTCTACCTAATCCCTCGAGAGTCCAGAAACTTATTGGATATTCTTATTTTCAGGGCAATATAGTCATTTGCATAAGCTTAGTAAGAATCTCTTTTCTTTTTGGAAGCCACAGTTGGAAACTTTGGTTGTATTCTACCAAGGCTTTGACTGAAAGGTCGTCTTTGAGAATGATGTGTATAAAATCAGATATGGCCAGACAGTTTTAAGGAAATAAGGTTGATATTATGGAACCAATGTAGCTCTTTGGAAAACCCACCTGCTATCTTGCATACAGGGTTCCAAACTTTACCAAGTGAGGAAGAAAGGTCACTTCCTGGCAGCCCTAGGAAACTCAGGATATTTGGGGATTCTCAAAAAGAAAGGAATTAACCCAAATATATAGATATTGCAGGTAAAGTTTGATGCTGAGTACTTGGCTTGGCTTCTTAGCTTTGAGAGACTTTTAAAAGTCCAATCTGATTTTATTTATGAAAAATTCCAACAAAGATGATTTATATAGAGCTGATATGGTCAATCACTATTCTTGCTGCACTTACAGAAATAATCAGGCCAACTTTAATGAGACTAGAATTATTTTGCAAACAAATTAGTCTTACTGTGATTATCTTTGATAGAAATGAGGATGATGGTAGAGAGAAAAAATTGTTTCAGTAGGAAACTATAACACAATCTTGTGGATACTATATTCCTATAAACCAGACTGGATCCTGGATTCTTCTAGTTTCCTTAAATATCTGGCTATGTCTCTCCAAACTAATGTTTCTTATTTTTTCTTACTTTTCTGATTTGAAATCACTAAGAACAAATATTTCCCTTGAGCCTTGTTGGAAGGGACCATACCAGATCCTCCTCATTATTGTGATAGTAATAAAACTTCAGGGTCTTGAAGCTTGGGTCCACACTTTCCAATTATAAGGAGCTCCTCCAGACTCTTGGACCTTCCACCAGCTGAAGATCTAATATTAAAATACACTAGGGAGGTTCCTCTCTGGAAGCAGATGACATCTTGAGGTGGACAGCTCTCCCAAGATCATGGATCAAGATCTACATCTCCAATATGCAACTTTTATTCCCTTTGCCTTTTCATAACTTGTCTTTTCTTTTTGTTAATGCACGGGAAGACGATACTCCTTAACTCTGGTGGTTGTCGCTAAATCTGTTAAGGCTTTATCTGTACAACAAAGTTCCCTAGGCTTTCTTGCTAAGGTGGTTTTAGATAATAGAATTGGTTTAGATTACTTATTGGCTGAACAAGGAGGAGTCTGTGCCATGACAATATCAGGATCAATAACTCTGATTTTGCGGTAAATACAGGAAATCAACAAACACTCCACTTGGCTAAATGAGGTTAATGTCCCTTCAGGTACATTCTTTGATTTATTTGATAACCAACTGGTTTGGTTCCTAGGAGCCCTGACTAAGGAACATAATTCAGTCCTTTGGTTTTATCCTCCTGATAATCATCATTGTAGTCTCCCTGGTGTGCTGTGTTCTCTTGAGGGTCTTAAAAATGTGTTTGCAGCCATTAGCAATACATCAGATGGTCTCACTGTGCTTAGAGAAACAGAAACAAATGAACAACAGGAGGACAACAATTCTTCCATGGACCTGACATTATAACCTCTGAGTTTCCTAATGAAACAATAACAACTTAACCCTGATGGTGACTGAGAGTGGCATTAGTACCACATTTTTGGTCAATTTCTCAGGTATGGGAGAATAACCAAAAGGGAAAATTGTTAAATTTTTTTTTTTAAAGATTTTATTTATTTATTTGACAGAGATAGAGACAACCAGCGAGAGAGGGAACACAAGCAGGGGGAGTGGGAGAGGAAGAAGCAGGCTCATAGCGGAGGAGCCTGATGTGGGGCTCCATCCCAGAACGCTGGGATCACGCTCTGAGCCGAAGGCAGACGCTTAACCGCTGTGCCACCCAGGCGCCCCGAGAATTGTTAAATTAATTAAACAAGGAGGCCATTAGACTGAGGTGGTTCTAATACCTTAGCAGTTTATGTAAGCAAACCCAAACCTGAGCCTATAAATTCCTCAAGGGGAAGAAATCAAAACCTAAGGACAACCAACCAAGCTTTTCCAAATCGAGCACAGCTAAGCTATAGCCGATCAAAGGTTTCCTTGCTTTGTTTCCACATCTTCTCTGTCAAAGTCTCTCCCCTAGTTGCTGTTGGTGGAGCACTTCTAACCACTTCTGATTCAGCCCTGCCTGATTTCAACTGATTTTTGCTGAAATAATCTCTTAAAAATTTTAATATCTTTTAACAATACAAAGAACTCTAAAATTCAACAGTAAGAAAATAACTCAATAAAAATATTGGCCAAAGATTTGAACAATCTACCAAAGATCTATGGGTGACAAATATACACAAGAAAAGATGCTCAACATTATTCAATAGGAAAATGGAAACAAAAGTCACAGTGAGATGCCACTTCCCACCTATCAGAATGAAAAATTAAATAGACTGATCATAGGATGTGTTAGTAGGGATATGGGAGAACTGGAACTCTCGTATATTGCTGGTGGGAATGTAAAATGTTCCAACCACCTTGGAAAGCAATCTGTTAAAAAGTTCCATTGATGTGGTCAGCCATTTCATTAATAGATATTTACTCAGAAGAAAAGAAAGTACATGTCCAATGTTTCCATAGCTTTTTTGTAAGAGCTCAATTCTAGAAAGAACCCAATGTCTATCAACAAGTAAATGGATAAACAACTCATGATGTAGCCATACAGAATGATACTACTAAGCAATAGAAATGGTCGGGATACTGATATACACAACACGAATGACTAACTGTGCTGAGTGAAAGAAGCAAACAACAGTGAGTACCTCGTGTATCAGTCCATTGATGTAAAACTCTGGATAAGGCAAATTAATCCATAGTCATAGGAAGCCAATCAGCCTTTGTGGGGGGAGATAGGGAGGACTTCAGGGAGGATTCTAAAGGGTTTACTATCTTGGTGTGGTCATGGTTTCATGGATATTTACATATGTCAAAGTTTGTCAAATTGTACATTTTAAGTATGTGCTGTTTTTATATGTCAATTAGAACTCAGTAATTTTACAAAATTTTTAAAAAGAAAGCATCGTACAGATATATCTGGAATCACCCATTTTCTTAATTCTAAGAATACTTTCAGATCACTGGTATTTCTTCTTCCATCAATATCCATTCAGCCAAGCACGGAGCAAAACAGTCCCTGACTTGACAGGCTTTCAGTCTACTGGGGGAGAGAGTCAACGGTATATACAAAATAATAAAAATATGTTATGCTTATGAGCCCTTTCTATTTGCGAGGCATTAAAAGAATGTACTTTACGTATATAATTCGTTATTTTACTGAAGAGGAAACTAGGCAGAGAAGGGTAAGTACCTCACCGATGGTTGCTCAGTAAATAGCAGAGTGAGATCCAAACCTGGGGAAGCGTGGCTGCAAGGGTTGTGATCCTACCCAGCTTACTGCTTTACCTTCACGGCGGAATACAGAAGTGCTGTGAGGGGCTGAGCGCACAGTGCTGAGATGACACGTCACCGAAGCACTCCACCTAGTGCAGGCAGGACGAGTAGGAAAGGCTGCCTAGGGGAAGCCACACTTGAGTTGGGAAGTGAAGGCAAGTGGGAGCCATGCAGGTGAAAGAGGCGGCCTCCCATTAGACTTGCTTCTTGGTCCACGTTTACTTATCTGCTCACACTCTGTTTCTCTCGCTGACTCTCATTCTCTTTCTCTGAAATGGGTAGGGATGGGGAAAGCATATAAGCCTGTTGCTCTTGACAACCACAGAAAACAGAACCGGGTCCCAGGGGCTTGGAGGAGTCTCGGAAGGCTTGACAAGTGTGGGTGGAGAGCTGCGAACATTGGCTAAAGACTTTGTTGTACTTTCAACAGGCAGGGGCGTTCATACCTTTTTAGATACTCTCCTTCAGCCTTTTGAGAGAGCCCTGTCGCTACTGAGAGCTACGCCAAGACCCCAAATCCTTTTTTTTAATCTATTTTTTTTAAAGATTTTATTTATTTATTTGACAGAGAGAGAGACAGCGAGAGAGGGAACACAAGCAGGGGGAGTGGGAGAGGAAGAAGCAGGCTCATAGCGGAGGAGCCTGATGTGGGGCTCGATCCCATAACGCCGGGATCACGCCCTGAGCCGAAGGCAGATGCTTAACCACTGTGCCACCCAGGCGCCCCCCAAATCCCATTTTTTTTTGGAGAAAAATATGTAAATGATTGTGATATTATAATAGTGTCATTCAAAGTACTGGTCTGAACTTGTGTTTATTCACATCAAGAGGGGAGATAAACTCAGATTTGCAATCGCTGAGGGCCAAAGTTGGTTACAACAGTAATTGTAAAGTCTCTGTAAACTACTGATATTATTATAATTGTTTTCAAGGAAAAACTGGTTAGAGATGAGGCAAGGCAATGCGAAGGGTGTTCAGCATTTGGCGGGTTGAGGCAGGCAGCTCAGGGGCCCCACTCATCCTTAAGTCCCTGAAAGGTAGGTTATTAATACTACATGACAGATAAATCACATCGCGAACCCCAAGAAATGCCTAGAGGGAAATAAAAAAAATGCCGTTAGCAGACAGACTTTTTATGATTTTCCCAGGATACTGTTATGTTTCCAGAAACTCTGCTCGCCGCCTTACTGAACCACATACGTCACATTACCAGAAATAGTTGCTGACAAATACTTCATTTAAATGCTATTGAGATAAAGGCAGGAAGGCTGTGAGCAGTTAGAGGCGGAAAAGTAACATATGTGTCCATTGGTATATTGTCCCAAATGGGGAGCACTTTTATCATTTTTTTCATTCAGCGCTGTTCTGCCAGGGGACTTGAAGACATATGTCACTTTTCCACCTTAACGGGGCATTTTCTAGTTTGTTTGGATTTATGTCACAAGCTTAATGAGATTTAAATGGAATTTTTGTATGTGAATAATACGAAGCATTAATGCAAAAACTTTAGTTTGCTGTGCTGCTGGCAGAATTTGCATAAGGGTTTTTAAATATGAAAGAAGAATATTGAAGCCCTTATAAATCACGAGGCATGAGCAATACTAGAGCAAGAGAGGGAGCAGATCAAATTATCTAAGTAACTATAGTTTCAGAAACAAGGTGACATCTTCAGATTTATAAACCGGCCTCTGTTGGAGAACAGCCTGCCCTGGAGACGAGGCACGGTCGGAGCTCTGCATCCTTGAGAGGACTTTCAAATTCTCACCTTCATCCCGACTAGCCTCCAACACGTAAATGCATAGTCGCGGGCTCCTGTTTTGTACTGTGCTGGGTAGACAGGGTTTTAAGGAGAGCACCTCGGGGAGAAAGAGAGCGTGGGCCCCTAACTTCCTTGGGAAAGGGATACAGCCCGTTCTAAGTCTGCAAATAACTCAGCATTTCCAGATCTGAGCCCCCTTGCACTTACAGGAGCGTGAAGGTCATTTTATGGCTCCGTGGCCAGCCTTGAGGGATTCTAAGACCCCTTACCACCTTCTCACACCCTCTGGGGCTTGGGAGATCTCTATGGAGTTGACTAAAAGTCTTGTCACAGAGTTCCCTATCCTGGCATTTGATACTCCCCTTTCTCCTGGCAGGGCTCAGGAACAAAAGTAGGACCTTTGATCTACTTTTGGGGGATCAGAAGCTTTGCCATCAAAGGTCAGGACTTGCTTTTGCTTCATTCCCCTCCCATGCGGTGTCACCCTTTGCAGAGCAGCGAGTGGGAATGCCCTGCTGAGGCTGGATGGGCAAGGGTAGGGAACACGTAGGGTAGGGAGAGGACAGCCTTCTAGAATTTTTGAAAGCATCCCCCATGCGTTCTTCAGTCTGAAGCTGAAGCTTAATCAAGTCAGTGCAAGTCAGGGTGCAGGGTGGCGCCCCGAGGCAGCTTGCTGGAAGTCTGTGTCTTCCCAAAGCTCTTAGGGAAATGAGATTATGATTTCAATCTTGATCACACTGCAGAGTCCTGATGTGAAGCCACATGAAGTCACTGTCTCCCTGGAACAACGGGAGGAGAATTAGAAGGAAGGCGCCAGTCACTCTCACCGGTCGCCCTGAAATGCTCCTAAGGGGCTATACTGGCTGAACCTCCCTGTCCTGGTCTCAGGGGCTGGAAGGTAGCCATGTCCCTGCAGAGACTGGAAGCCCAATCACAGAATGTTCGAGGTAGGTGGTGTTTAGAGAGGATCTGGTCAGGAACAGAGCTGTGTCAATCCCAGGAAAATCAGTAACATTCAGCCTGTTTTTATTTAAGCATTTGATACTTTGTTCCTCATGAATTTTTTGCATAAATTTTAATTTTTGGCACATTTTCCATGGGCTGTGAGTGCCCAGTTCTGGACCTGTCTCACATCAACCTCTTGATTTTCAGAGGAGAAAACAGAGTCACAGAACACAAAGTGGCTTCTCCAGTGTGACATGGATAATTAAGGGGAATATGAATTCAAGTGTATTTTCAGTCTGCGTCTTTTCGAATTTTCTTTCTACTTCACCATGGTGTTCCTTCACTTGCTTTTTATTTTATTATTATTATTATTTTATTTTAATGGAAGACAAAATTTCCAGAAGTTTAGAGAAAGTTTCCATCTCATAAAGTTTAAGGCCTACTGTTTGGGGTGAGGAGGGAGCAAAGAGAGATGACAGATGTCCTCCACGAGGGAGAGACCTGGGAACTCAAAGCTGGTTTTGCAGAGCAGGTCCCAGTAGAACTTACTTTTTCTATAGCTACAGGTTATTTCTTCTAAGGTAGGTGAAGTAGAATCTTTAAATGGCTGCTTCTTCAGATTTATAGCTATTTTAATTTAACTCCAAGTGCTCAGAGGAACGCTTTTATTTAACTTCAATAGAGTATAGCTTTATTAAAGTCAAATAAGAAACAGGGAAAAAAAATGTACCCAGAGAAAATATGCCAATGGAAATTCTTATTTGAGAAATGTCCAGATATTATATGTCTTTCATTTTAATTTATTTCTTAAGCATTGAATGAAATTTTAGGCCCACCTGAGAAGCAAAATAAGATTAGTCTACTGAACAATAGGTAACCAGGTTAAAAAAAAAAAAGACAGCAAAATTTGCAGAGATAAAAGTTTAATTATGTCCTAGTTTCTTGCTGAGATCTGGAAATCAATGTAGTTATTTCAATATAATTCTTGGTGGGCTATCAAATGACATGAGGGATCTTTGTACCCCTTCTGTTAAAATATAGCCACCATAAAATAATTAACAATAATGGAGTTGACATTAGATTAATGTAGCTAACCTCAGGTTGGTAGTGGAATTGCTTTTTGAATGAAACAGAAAAAAAAAAAATTAAGAGCAGACCTCTGTGTGAGTGAAATAGCAAGGAACGTGCTTAGAACTCTGAAGACATTTCATCCTTTGTCTCAGTGTGGAATAAAATTCTATACCCTGCTTAAAGACTTCTTCCAGGAAAATTTTATGAAAAATATCTTAAATGGAAAACGCTGGGTGGTGTGAAATTGATCACTTTTATACATCTTAGATTAGGTCTAAAATATTTAATATACCATATCGGAAAAGCTGATTGGCACCTTTTTTTCCCCTTTTTCATGGAGAGGTGGGGATGGTGGTGGTCATGGGAAACTGACATAAATTTGAATCCCGCTCAAACCACTTAGCAGCTAGACAGCTGAAACTTTGGTTTTCTCATGTGTATAATTGTAATAATGACACCAACTTATTTATCTTTCAAAGTTGTTGTACAGAGAAAACTCCCAAATCCTCTGTATGTGTGTGTATAAATATATATGTTAACCTTTATTATTTATTAAAGGTAAATATTTTGGTGGATTTTTGGAAGTTAAAGATATCTGCAGAAGTACTTGCTAATGGATCAGAATAGTCTGGTGAATAGCACGTGGTTGGAATTAGGACAGGAAGAAAGGACATTTTATTAAAAAGAAGAGAAAAAATAAAAACCTTTGGAAACTTTTTGTGCACGTGAGCATACAGCGGGTTAGCTGGGTCTCAGCAATGAGTTTTCTTGTTATAAACCCATGAAAATACCAGTTGTTTCCATTGGTACCCTGCTATCTGACTTGTAATGCCACACTTTGTTTTCTGAACTCGATGAAATCAGATTCCATGATAGACATTCCGGAACAAGCTGCTTCAGTCTAAATACTCAAGGAGCTTCCTAGGTACCCCAAAATGTTACAGATGTGTTATTGTAAGTTCCTTAATCTCACCTTTTTGCTAGGGAATGCTTTGGAGAGTTAAACATAAAAATGAATGTCTGGACCTGTCTTTTTGTACATCATTACTAACTTGGTGAAATTATTTAAATATGCGTTGGTCAGACAAGTAAGAGGAAACCTTCCATGGTTTACAAACAACAACTACAACAGACCTGGGGCTAGGGATGTGGAACCAACAGATAGAGGGGATACTCTTGAATCATTGGTCCCCTAATTAATTTATGGATTTAATAAATATTTATTGAGAACCTACTGTACTGCCACTTTGCTAGATGATGGGGATACATTGGTGAATACAACTCAAAGACAGAATCTTTGCCTTCACAGAGCATTCACCATAGTAAAGAAGATAGATCTTAATCGAAGAATCATATACATTGAACATAAAATAATGACTCTCACAAGTGCTGTAAGGAAGAGTTCCATGGTGATTTGAGACCGAGTGGTAGAGGATGCAATCTAGACATAGATGCTGACAAAGGCTTCCTTGAGGAAGACATATGGGAGCTGAGATCTGAAAGCATTGTTATTAGGAAAAAAATGGAAGGCAAAGGAAGGGTGGAGGGGAATAAGCATTCCAAGTAGGGGGTACAGCAAGTGGCAAAGCCCTGTGTTGGAGGGCATGGCATATTAGAGGAACTGAGGGGAGTCTGGATGACCAGAGCATGCTGTGGGATGACTATGTGGAGATGGATAGGAGCCAGACCATCTGGGTAGCCACATTAAGAATTTTCTTCTTGATTCTAAGACCAATGAGAATCATCGAAATGGTTTAATCTGGCTTTTGGGGTGTGTGTGTGGGTATGATTTACATTTTAAAAAGATGACTGTGATTGAAATATGAGCAGAAGATTGAAGATGGGCTCACGTCAGTGCAGGGAATGCACTTAAAAGTTTCTCGTAGTTATCTAGGAAAGAGCTGATGGTGGTTGAGATTAAGGTCAGTGGGCAGAGGTGGGGAAAAGGTAGAAAATTTTGAGATACTTTAGGAAGTAACTTGATAAGACTCGGTGGGAAGATAGGTTACACCTTGGAATTTCTTTTGATAGTTTTAGGAAAACCCATTTTATTTGTACCAATTTTCATTTTCTATCATTTCAAATTGTATGTACGCATGTATGTATGTATGTCAAGGAATGTACAAGGCACTGGGGATTCCATGAAGGGCGAAAACAGATGTGCCTGCCCTCATGTACTTACAGCTGGACGACATCGTTTCTTTTTCTTTCTTTCTTTCTTTCTTTCTTTCTTTCTTTCTTTCTTTCTTTCTCTTTCCTTTTTTCTCTTTTTTTTTTTGGATCACTTTCATATGGGTACCGTTCACTCATTTATTTTAAAGATTTATGTATTTATTTTAGAGAGAGAAAAAGAGAGCATAAGCAGGAGGAGGGCCAGAGGGAGACAGAATCTCAGACTCCACAGTGAGTGTGGAGCCTGACATTGAGCTTGGTCTCAGGACCATGAGATCATGACCTGAGCTGAAACCAAGACTCGGACATTCAACTGACTGAGCCATCCAGGTGATCCACTGAATGCTTATTTCTATACTAATGCATTTTATATGTTTCTCTCAACCGCACCTTAGAATGTCATAGAGACAGTTTGGCATTGCGACAGCTGTCATCATGAACTGTGTTGAGCTGCTGAAATCTGTTCCATGTACAGATAACCAAGTTTCCTACAGTATTTTCATTTGTGGGTTTCTGCCTTGCACTTAGGCTTAACACTCTTATTCGGATGTATTGAAACTTCCCTGTGGTCTAAAAAGTGCAAGGCAGCTCATCTTTTTCCTTTGAAAATGTGGTTTTCATTGCTCAAGTGACATCTATTTCCAGTGGCACTTGGCACCGGATTTTGAACAATGATGGAGGGACTGGGTACCTAGTACCTTGAATGCAGTAGATTGGACTCCAAGCTATAAATGGAAAGTTGTAATATTAAATCTTGACCAAATAGCTCTACAGAATTTAACCTCCCACTGAGCAGTTCTGATATGTGAAGAATGAATTGTGCTGGCTGTTTTTTGGGAAAAACTGTCTCTCTAATAGCTACTTCAAAACCTTTCCCCTTGACTGGTATGGAGTCTTTGTTGTTAAAAACAGAAGGAAGCTAACAGTGGGAGGAATATAAAATAAAGAATAAAGGTATTCTCTTAAGCTGTTTGCTAATCGCAGTGGGGACTGTAATATCTGTCTGTCTCTCTCTCTAGTTATTATCTATATAAATTTTAAGATCTTTATTTCTATTTAGTAGAGTAAAAGAGTTAAACATCAAATTTATCTCTATTGGAAGCAGAATGATTTTCTCATAATACCCTTTCATCTATCTCTGTTTTATTTAGATAGACATATTTAATGACTTTCTATTTATTCTGATCTTGAAAATCTCAATTTTTAAAAAATATCGCTTCTATTGGAGTTTAATTTCTCTGGGTTCTCGTGTGGGAAAATGCTTTCTGTCTGTGATGCATTATGCTGCTTCTGCTTGATCTCTTACAAGTGATCTGTCTTTACCAGGGGTTCTCAGAGTCGCCTGGCGATTGTTAAAATCTTTTGTGCCAAAGCCCTATTAGATCTGGGGTAAGGCTAAGGAATCTGATTTTTACGTAACACCCAAGGCAACTCTATTTTATAGCATTCTTGGAGCACTGTTTGAGAAAGGACCTTTTTAACCAAAGTACCATGCTTTTTTTTTTTAATTAGATTTATTTAGAGAAGCATATTTTCTTTTCTTTTCCTATAGAGAGAATTGAGAGAGAGCATGCAAGCTCAGGGAGAGGGGCAGATGGAGAGGGAGAGAGAGAATACTAAGCAGGTTCTGTGCCCAGCATGGTGCGCAATGCTGGGCTCAGTCTCATGACCCTGAGATCATGACCTGAGCTGAAACCAAGAGTCAGACACTTAATCGACTGAGCTGCTCAGGTGACCCCCCCGCCAAAGAACCACCATTTAAACAAGAAAATTCTGCATATAAGTAAACTTACTGCCTATTTAAAAAAGTTCCTGAGATGAGGTGTCACTGGAGCAGTGCCAGCTGTATACACAGTTTTGTTCTCCTAGTTTCTGGCATACTTTTACGTGTACAATTCATCCAGGTTGAAATGTCATTCTTTATTTTCAAGTACTCTTATTGGAAGGCTTTTTCTCCCTCTGTCTCTGGGTACCTTATTATAAGAGAAAAAAATAAATCTCAATATTCGCTCAATAACTTAAAAATATGAGAACATTAAACCCTGAATTGAGTCTTCAGATCATTCAGCCCGTTGCTAATTTTTGTGCCATAAGTGATGTAGAGTTTCCACTGTTATCTTTTTTATTTGATAGATCTGTCATAGAGCTGTCACATCCCAGCCTTGCATTTTGCCAAACTTTCTTTAAAATATTTCAAGTGGATGAACATCTGTATGACAAATTTATCCTGGGAGTATGGAATATCCTCAGCCATCATCCAGTATGAATCTTAGTCTCCCTGACCACCATGCTCTGATAATCCGACGTTTATACGGTGATCACTAGAATGAAGAGAACAAAAAAAAAAATCATTTATTTGCTTTTGGAACGTGCTACTGGCCTTGCTTGTGGGACATCTGAGAACCTGAGGTGATACACGGTGAACGTGCCATTTGCAACAGTCCAGTAACCCTTCCGACAGTCTTGCTATTGTTACCTACCAGACGTAATTATTTCCAGGTGCCTCTTGAAGCACTGATTAAAACAGCCCCGTATGGGTTGTAATTGATTAACTGGAACAGCATCTTCAACCTCTGTCTCCCGTGAGCAGTTGAAATAAACGGGCATGGTTTTAGGAAAATTTTAAAAGGGGATTTTCTAAAATGATTCTCTAGGATAGAACTCAAAGTAGCCAGGTAAGATCACATGACATGAATAAGCCGATTATTTTAGGAATAATCCAGAAGAAACAGTTTATTAGGGGTGAGGGTCCTTGTATATATTGTGAGTTTTTGTCAGATTGTTCGTTTTGCCTTGTTAACTGAGACTTTTAGCTCAGTGGTTGTTAAACTTATACGTCTTGGTGAGGCCGAGATTCGAAATATTTGTGCCGAATTTGAGAAACTGAACTGTAAGTAAGTTACTCATGGGTTTTTCCCTATTATTGCCGCAGGAGAGTATATTTATCACGATAAGGAACACAGGCTGCTCGAAGAGCAACCTTGGAATCTTAGTGGCTTAACAAAATCAAACTTTATTCCTTGTTCCTGTCACAGGTTGGCATAGGTTGGGCATGGTCCTGGGAAGCTCCTCTAAGAGATAGTTGGGCAATCCTGCCCCTCTGACACCAGATGCCACCATCTTGAATATGTGGCCTCCTTGGCTGCAGGGGAAGGGGCAGAACTAGTGTAGACAAGACTGCAAGGTGTTTTCTGGCCAAGCTTGGGACAGGGCTCATGGTCCAGTGGCCAGAACCTAGTCTCATAGGCCCAGCCTTTGTTTGGGGGGGCCAGGAGTTCCCCATGTCCTTGCTCAGAGGTAATATAGGTAAGCATCAGGCCAGTTGTGCTGAGAGAATAGGGCACACTTTTCTAGTGTGATACCTCTCCTGGGTGTGGCTGTGTTTCAACAGAACACAAAGAAATTACACTTAAAGTAAGGAGTTTGGATTCTGTTTCGGGAAAGAAGGCCTTTAGAGTTTGATGGACTCCGCTTCCAGTTCTTGTTCTGCCATTTACTCCTATGGGGTGTGGGATATGTTTATAAAATGAGAATAATACCAGTATTTAGTTCATAGGATTGCTATGAGAATTAAATGAGTTTAGTGCTCAGAAGTTGCTTGTATATGCTCAATAATAATAATAGTAAATATTTTATATGATCTATAATGTTGTATAATAATGTAATAAACGACTAATGATTATAATTAGTTTCCCTAGTGATCGAAGAGGAAAGAGGTTTATGCAACCATGGTTTTCAACCCTGCCCGACGAGCGAGTCATGAGTGAGGTGTTTTGGGGGTGTGCAGCACCCAGTTGTGTTGAATTCGAGCCTCCTTCTGTCAGTGCCTTGAGAGAGCCGGGCAAGCTGAGCTGCTGCACAGCGAGGACTCAGCAGTGTGGGTCTGTATCTGGCAAAGGATGACTGAGGGGATTCAAAAGCCTGGAAGCACGGGTGGATTTGAGGAAAAGCCTGTCCAGTGTAAGTGTCTATGTTGGAAGACAGAAGGAGGGAAATTGGAGACTTTCATAGTGGAAAGCAGGTCCAGTATCCAGCACTACTACAAAGAATCAACCTAAAGGTTAACAGGAAATATAGCTTGGGAGCTGACCCATCCATCATACCTGGTGCTGGGTCCTCAGAACCTGAAAGCACCCCTTTGTGTTCCTCTTTCCAGGCCTATCGCAGGATTCAACCTCATCCAGTCTGAGCCATCTGCCTAGAAGGGCTGTGTAGGTAGCTGGAGGCAATTAACCACTTGAAGAAGGAAAAAAGAAAACCTTCCCTTTCCTTGTAGGATAATGGATATAACTCCATATGCTTTGGATCTGAGGAATCATCCCTCTTTGAAATGTAAAAAAAGTTCCCATCTGCAAAGGCTCCCAAACCTAGTGATGGCTTTCATTTTCTACTTCTCAATTCTCCTCAGATAGAAAACCCAAGAGCATTTTGAGAGTGAAGGTAAAAAAAGGTATACATCAGGAGAGGCTGAGTTATGCCATCGTAACAAGTAGCCCCGGAATTTCAGTGGCTTATTATGACAAAAGGTTATGTCTTGCAAGGTCAGGTGGGAGCTCTGCTCCATGCTGTTCTGCCTCCAGGACCCAAGCTGAAAGATCAGTCACTGAAGAGAATCATTTTGAAAAGGGAATGTCGGGCATGTCTACCACAGTTACATGCTCCTGAATGGAGGTGTCACGACACTGTTCTGAACCAGGCATAGACCCACTTCCTCAGCACCCCACGAGGAGGTTGGGAAGTTAGGTCATTTGTGTGCCCAGAATGACAAGAGAACCGGGTGTGGCTGAGAACTGTTTAGCTACTGCACTGACCCAAATGTCAAACTACATTTGAATTTCAAACACCTGCCAAAGAAAGCAGAAATATCTGATAAAAAAAAATGGCCATCCCAGGCGAATATATCAAGGAAAGACCTCTCATCTCAAACCAAATTGAAAAATTACTCAAACAGTAGTCTTTTAAGAGCAATTTCTTTTCTAAAGTTCATGAAATTGGGTAAAATAGAGATTACCGGTAACTTGGTCTTTGGCTAAGAGTTGAATTCTTCTGACGGTTTTTGTTTCTCTATTATCTTTTATCTATTTAAGACTTATTGAGAGGTTTGGGGAGATCTTTCTTGTCTTTAAGAACAAATGAGTGGTGTTTGTTTCTCTGCACCATGCCGTGGTGACTCTTAGGAGTTTGTAATTCATGCATCCGTGTTGCCTACCCAACTGTGTCCAGTGTGGAATAGTCCATCTATCCATGTTGACTGAAATAAGCATTGAATGATGAGTGAGCTTGAAAAGTGAATGAACGTTGGTTTTATAACATCTCAGCATATGTCCCAAGTATTTCTGAGCAAGTTGTGAAAATCTCAAAAGAAACTTAATTTCAATTGATTTTCATTTAAAAAAATAATGTGACACTTGTGGTAATGTCACAATTGCGAAGAGTAAAACCATTCTGTTATGGGGTTTGGGGGTTGATCATATCAAGATTCCCTTCAACACCGAGGGAAGATTGTATGTGGTAAGAGATTCCTGGGTTCATGTGGGTATGTTACATAATAAAGTATAATATTAGGTTCTGATTAGGCAGTATTTTCCATGTTGTGACTTTTCTTCCTTGGAAATAATTTTGGAGATTGTCTGTTGGTGGCAATTTTGAGAAGTTCTATCTAAAATGAATGCATTTCTCAAGGAGAAGAAAGGAGTTTTCTTAAATCCTTCAGTATGAAAATCATGCCTCAAAATCAGGATACTTGAATATGGGTTAATTGTGACTCAGTTCAGCATTCAGCCTGTGAGCCTAATTAAACAAATGAAATAATTTTCATTCAGAAGTTTCGTTTTTGAATTCAATTCCTCTTGCCTTTCAACATGCTTTAGGAATTTCATTATTCTTATTATATGCCTTCTGCATTTCATAATATTTCTCTCTGTCTTCATATAAGATGCTGCTTTTGAAATGCATTCACGGTGCCCCCAGCTCCTACTCAGCCTAATGCTTCCTTTTTTCCCCCTCTCAGCATTGGATTTGTCATGGCCATTGTTTAAGTATTAGGGACAATTACCCAGTGTCATCGAATGTGGCCAGTTCAGCGTTTGCTCTCTGCTTTGGCCCAGACAGTGCAGTCATGCCTGCATGGGAGCCCCATTAGTCTTGTATCCATCAACACGGAGAGAGTAGATCGCACAGAAGCCAATTCTTTCTTACCTTGTCATTGTTCCCCGACTGTAGGCTTTCTTGAGGTTAGAAATAACTAGTTTTTTAAAGAAGAGAATGCCTGAACTAACCATATATGCTGTAAAGATACGTAACAAATACTACACTTGTAACAATCATAAAGCGGAAGAAAACCATAAAAATACTGCCACAATTAAGAAATGTTCATTACTTCTTTTGCTCTAGAAATGATGTATTTTGTGCAACTACAGTTGGCGAGACTTAACAGTCTCAGACCCACTTTTTAGTTTCCAACTCCTAGAAGCAAATGGAAAATCACAGGCTTTGATGTGTAAAATAACTGAGAAAAAAGGTGTAGAGCCTTATAAAATACCTGAGTTTAATCTGGACCAGCCAGGAGCAAGACTTGAAATCCTCTTACTCAGGAAAATGAACGTAAGCACACTTGCCTTTTGAGGCACAAAATAAAAGAAACCTATAAAATTTGTGTGGTGCAGTGTCCCAGAAATCAATTATGTAATTTTGTACAATCATATCAGGTAGAGTATCAACCCATTACTGAAACTCAGAGCTTTCAAACCTAATGGAGACTATTTGACATTCCTAGGCGAGCTGCCAAAGGCCCATTTCCAATTGCCAACATGACAATTATTGACACAGACATGTACAGGCAGGGAAGGGTTTTCAAGGAAATAATGTCAATAATTTTCTACTGTGTTTTAAGCTAAAAATCAGTAGAAGGTGAGTGACTAGAATCCTTATGGAATCCATACATATAAATCCCTTGTGTCTTGGAATAGTGATGGGTAGTAATGGGGGAAGTGGGTATCTACGTGAAATCCAATTAGGTTGGAAATGGAAAGTGGAGCTGTACATGCTGGAAGTGTTCAGAATTTTATTAATCTACTATCCCTAGGTGTCGAAGATTGCATCTTCAAGTTTCTCCTTGCTCCATCCGCTGAGCAAATTATGGCCCGGCTGGTCAGACTCCGATTTCATCAAGCTCCTCTCTGCTTCCGGGCTCACAATGGCTGCCTCCTGTTAGCGCCTCAGCCTGCATCCTGGTGATTCTGTCCCTTGTTTCTTTACCCGATCTTACCCGTCACTGTTCCCCCAAGAATCCCTCTCATGATTTATCTCCTTCTTCTGAATTCCTTCTACATCTGATATGCTTAATCTTCCTTCCGTGCTGATTCTCACGCTGTCCCCTTGCCCTGCATGAGCCTCTCCACTTAATTCACCATCTATTTGTGCTCATTCTTTGAGGTCACACTTGTATCTAGTCATCTTTATTCTTAATATTGGCTCTTGCTGACTGAGGGTCTACTAAGGCCTAGGACAGCAGTAAGGATGATATATATGTTGTGTCTATGGTTTTGGTACCAGACGCGCATCTTTCTTTCATATGTGCATAAATAAATGGAAGCATGAATAAAAACAGAGTGTTTCCTGCCTACAGAGTATACTTCTTGTTGGGCAGTTAAATAACTTTGTTTTCCTTAGAGAAACACATAATAAACATACATAGGTGGTATTACCATTCCCACTTCACAGGTGAAGAAACTGAGTTTCAGAGAAATTGAGTTTCTTATGTAAATTTGCCTCGGTAGTCAAATAGAGATTCAAATACAGGCCTCTCTGACTCGAGAACCCATGTGAAATTGTGAATTTTCTGTATTTCTGGCATCCAGTGATCTCTCTCTCCCTGAAATTTCCTAATACTTGCGTGAGAGTGATGGTGGCCACAAAACAGTAATGCTAACACCTAAAATTTGCCAGCAGCTAACTCTTAATATCCAGCCCTTGGCTACATTTCTGACACATATAATCTCGGTCGGCTCTTCCCTGGGTCCCAGGAATGGCTTGCTATTTCTCAGATAAAGAAGCCGATGCACAGAGGTGTTAACTAATTGGCCACAGCTAGTGTTGAAATAAATTTCTAGACCCAAGATGGAGCCACTCCTGCCTGGGGTGCCATGGATTATTTGTTTTTGGGTGTTGAGTTTTACACCTGAAACTAATATTATACTGTATTTTAACTAACTGGAATTTAAATAAAAACTTTTTTGAAAAAGAAAGTAAAAAAACAAAAAAAAACCAACTTGAATTTTACTTGTTCACATGAGGTGCTATTTTACCTACAATTTCCAGGAGATAGAAAATACCCAGAACGTTCTTGGAAAAGGTTTGTTGAACTATGCTCTTACTCCTGTTGCATAATTTATAAGGTTGAAGACAAGTCAAGTTAGATCTAGTGATATGTACATAGTGGGGGTTCTAGCTGATACCTAACCTGGCTTCAGATCTCTTCAAACCTGCCCCATAGCTTGGTGGGAGCTCCAGTAAAGCTGGTTTCCTGGCGACGTTGTGAGCTGGTTTAGCTAAGAATACCCAGGCCAAGAGCTAGGGAGGATTCTACGTCTGTGATTGGTTTCTATCATAGCCCAATGGATTTATTTTTCAGACTATGGTTTAAGGGGCTGTTTTTATCAGAGACTTTATGATGCACAAAGATGCAAACAATGTTAGCGCCTGATAGACAAATGATACCTGGAGGTAGAAGGAGAGGTCTTCCCAAGCATGAATCACAGTGTAACTTTTGTTCCTTGAAGACCGGGAATATCCAATTCAGACAAGGAAGACATCAACAGAGTTGGCGAGAGAGCTCTCCCTATGAGCAGCAACGCTGTGAGGGAGGGGCTGAGCAGCTGAGGTCATGAGAGAGGGCTAACTTCAAGTGATATCTGGGGTAGCGAGCACCAATAAGGGGTGGAGAGGGTTGAGACAGCCAGTAGGACTCCAGGGTAAGGAGGTGAAGACTTTGAGAGTGTGGGTGGTTCATGAACATGTGTGACCCAGACTAATATGTATGTATATGTTATCCATGTATTTTACTGACTTATACTTATTTTTCTTGACAATGTGACCCTATCAACACCTGCCGGCTGTTGAGGCTTAGGGAAACCAGGCTGACACCACGTTGTACCAAACCATGGATGGGTTGGTGTCTGCAAGAGGGGGAAGGAGCTCATCTTGTTTCTCATGCAATGTGTGCTATCTTTGGAGCGTGAGCAACTCTAGTGAGATGACCCCAGGTAAGTCGCTGAGCCAGTTCCCTCACTCATAAAATGAGAGGTCTGGGCTAGTCGGTCTCTAAAACAAATTCATCTCTAAAATTCCTTGGTTTCATGATTTGGTGCAAACGAGGGTGCTGGAAATATGCAGAGATGGGACAAAGGGAACAAGGGAAAGAAATGCAAAGTGAAGCCGCTGGAGTGTGGGGGGCACAAAATGGCCCCCTACCTGTGCGCAATGGTTGGTCCTTGATTCACTGCCTGTTAACGTGGAGCAGGGCACCTGAGGGTTCTGCACCTAGATTTCTTTCCTGCGGATCTGGGATAGGCACCCTTCCCACAACACGGGCGGCGAGGACGGCATGAGCGTGCAGGTGCCCAGGGGCGGGTGACTGCCTCTGACGGCCTCCGCAGCCCCAGCTTTGCAAACCACGCAGGCCTCTGTGACCCGGTGATGTGGGCGCCCCATGACTGCCAGGAAACAGCAAAAAAACGGGCCTTATTTTAGTCACAAGATCTGGGTCTGAGAATGACCTCTCCTTTTATTCAAGAAGTTATGGAATAATAGTCCAGGGGCTTATTTCCTCCTCTGTAAAAATAGAGCACTTGGATTGCATTAAACCTTCAAAATTTTCCCTAACTCTTCTAAAATCGATAAACTAGCTAATCTCCTTGGAGACAGTTGCTTATTAAGAATTTAATCTGCATGCTTCCCGCTCTTTCTTGCACACAGTAGGTGCTGGTAAATACCGCAGGACTGACCGGCAAGATGACGCCAGTCATTTAATCCCGTCATCCCCAAGAGAGAAAGATTCCTCCCATAAAACCAAGGGATGCGAAACCTTAATTCTCTGAGTGCTAAAACATCTGAGTCATGCTGTTGCAAAGATTCAGGCTTGTGGCCTACCCTGATAACAAATTCTTCCCATTAAGAAATTGCTCTCCCCGGCAAGCCTGCCTTTCGAAGCAGTGTGGATGGTGCAGACCCAGGCAGGGTGACAGGCGCTGCTCAGAAAATGATAGCAGCCGGGTCAGGCCATCCGAGCAGAAGCACAGAACCCCCCAAGGACAACAACAGAATCCAGCCAAGACTGACAGCCCGGCGGGAGGCTGGCCGTGTGGACAGACAGACACTTCCGGACGCCCACCTCGGCTCCTCCAGCCCCAAATTCACAAGCCACGTTTGCTCTATGATAATTTTTTTTTTTTTTAAATTTTGCAGTAAGTATTCACCCGTAAACACCTCACTGAAGCACGAGGGGCATCCCCCTGTGGAGAACATTCAGTCTAACCGCTCAAAGAGCTCCCAGACCGACGGCCACAGGACAGGCAGATCCCGGAAGGCCGCTCTGTGTCTCTGCCACGGAAGAACGAGGTGGGTGGGATAGAGGCCGAGGCCCTGGTGTTTGCTTTTCACCTGCTTTTGGGAAATGTGTCTGTCCGGCCCTAGTCAGAAAGTCAAAGCAGGAGCCGGATGGAGGGAAAGGGAGTCGTGGGGGAAACGCGGAAAGAGAGGAGGGAGAAATGGCGTCTTTGTAGCATCTTCTCAAAGTCTTTTCTAGATGACTTCTCTCCATCTTTGCTCCTGCAGAGCAAGTTTTCCCGGCTGCTTGTGTCACATGTCCAGGATCTTCCTTCTCTGTTGAGATGGGAGAGTGGGAGGGAGCTTCTGTCCCCGCACCCAGGGCCTAGTTACTCATGGTTCTCCTGGTGCAGGGAGTTCTAGGACGCTCCATCCAGCACGGAGCCTGGCGTGTGGCAGGGACCCTCTGGAATTCACTATTTCCCCTCACGCGGACGCACAGATGCCAGAGAACTGGAAAGTCACCGGTCCCTGTTTGTTTTTATTTTATTTTTTTAATTTTGAAGATCACTGGGGGAAAGTGCACCTTCAAGGTTTCATCCAAAGCAGAGAATTGTTGCTATTGACTTTTATCCACTTCCTAAGCGCTGCATTTCTTTCAGGCTTCATCAAAGGCATAATCCTTCATTCAGAATCTTTTTCATCACTTAAAATAGCCCTCCTGCCTTTGTTGAAGTTTTCTGCCTTTAGAGAGACGAGGTCAAATCTGCTCCAATGGAGGAAATAAAATGGGGGAGGAAATCCAGCTGTAATCTTTGTGCTCCAAACCTGATAGACGGCATATGATTTTATTTTAGTTTTTTTTTTTTTTTTTAAAGGGAGCTACTGCTTGGCTACGCTGATCTCCGAAGAAGCATCAGAAAAAAAAGAGTATTTTTTAAACAGAAAACGTTAAGGAAAAAAGTCTGTGCTAATATATATATTTCAACAAAGTTTCTAGAGAGAAAAAATGATCTCCAAATTGTTTGAGATAGTCAGCCTGGCTCTATCACATCTGGGTAGCAGTAGGGTATAACAAAGCGAAAGATTTAAGGCAATTTTGACACCTTAAAGCAGAACTGCTAGCACTGCACCGGCTTTTAAACCCAAAGAGGATTCAGCCTGCTCACTTATTACTTTCCACATCTTCAAAAGGACAATGTCTCTTTTTTAATCTCTTGGCTTTGCTGTGAAACCATGGGAAGTTATTGACTTTACAGGCACTTTAAGTATACAATCAGGCAGAAAAGGGACATTGGTGCACTCGGGGGCTGTGAGTTCAAATTCTCATCTCTTTGTGGCACTCTCCTCCCCACTCAAACAGAATTGGAAAGGGCACAGCAAACAGCGAGGGGCTGCCACGCGTTACGACTGGGCCCTCTCACTGAGTCACACGCACCTGAAGCCATTCAGTTCAAGACAGGCCCCTTTGTCCTGGCTGCTGTTTTTTTCATCTTGACAGCTCCCAGGGTTCTGTTGGATGGTGTGCGCAGAAATGCCATGCTTCCTTGTAGCCCCTGTGTGCTAAAATAATGAACAAGCAATTAAATCTCATGCTTGAGGGCCTGTGCTGATTGCTTGCAGGAGAGGGGCACGGCCCAGCCCTGTGCTCTGTGCGTGGGGCTCGGGGCCTGGCTCCTGGCTGTATTTCTCTTGGAGGAGAAGCCGTGGCAGCTGGTAGGCTGCAGGAGGGCTGGGGCTCTGGAGGAAAGGGACTCGGTGGGAAGCCAGTGTTCCCTGAGGTACCTGTACTGGAAATGGGTGCGAGCCGACGTTGTCCTCATGAGGCATTGGCGGATGTTATTTGCCAGCAAAACGCAGTCGTCTGTGACTCCACTTTTTCTTTCTATTTAAAAAAAAATAATATCCTCTACAGTGAAATAATGTTTCCTAAGGGCATTTGAAAAGAAGAGTATTCTTGGTATGTGATAAAGACTGGGTGTTTTTTACCTAGTTGCTGCGAGGAGGCTTTTGTCTTGTTGAGTTTCTATGCAAGCTACCCAGTTTTGGGGAGGGGGTGTTGGGGATGGTGGCAACTTGACCAATCTCACACAACGAGTAAGTGATAGAGCTAGAAATGGATTCTGGCTGTTCGCTTGGGGAAGCAGGGCTCTTAACCCCTCTGCTGGTCTACCTCAATATTAATTAATTAAAGATGTAATTAATAATTTAATAAATAATTCCATTAATAATGCAATAGGTACATATTGAAATTGTAGTGCAGCTTGCCACTGGGAATTCAAGGGTAAGCCAGACATAACTTATCTCCTGTACTACTGGATCAGACGTTGTAGTGCGGGAGACTGACACTGATGAGAAGGAACACACGATTATACGACAGCCAGAGCTGAGCGCCATGCAATAAAATCATGCGATGAAATGGAACAGCTCAACGAAGGGTCTAAACTAGTGCGAGGGGTCAGAGGATAACTTCCTGAAGAATGAGCTTGAACTGAGATCTGATGGATGACGAAGGGGGTAGGGAGGTGGGTAGTATAGGGGAGGGAAAGCCGGGGAGAGGAGGCTGGCGAGGCAGCCAGGTCGAGTGGGATGGTACAGGTCTCATTAAGAATTTTATTTCTGATCCCAGGAGCAATGCAGAGCCGTGGGACGGCATAAGCAGGGCAATGACACCGTGACATTTGCGTAGGGAGAAGGGGGCTCCAGCGGCAGCACAGGAATGTGTGGTGGTTGAGGAGACGGATGATGGTAACGCCCACCTGCTTGGTGGAAGGAAGATGTCGGTCTAGAGGCACATTCGTGAGCTAGTTAGGAGACAGAATGGACAGGGCTTATGATGGTTGGATTTGGGGGGTGAATGAGGCATCAGGGATGATTCCTTGGTTTCTGGCTTGCAGGACTGTGTGAATGGCAGGAACCGGTAGGCGAGAGATGGAGCCCGTTGTGGGGAGGACTAGCACATTTGGGAGAGACTCTGGACTTGGTGAAGACCTATTGACTGTCAGATATCCCCAAGTGGAGATACTGAGTAAATTCTTGCCCCAAAGTGTCTGAAATTCAAATGAGGAGTTGGAGACAACTGAAAATTGAAGCCGCTGGTGTGGATGAGCTCTCTCTGAGAGATGCTATGAAATGGAAAGGGAAGAGTCTCAGAGCGAAACAGGAAATCTGGTGGGGAGAGGCGGGGAGCAGCAGCGGGAGACCAGAGGAGTGGGCGCAGCTCGGGGTGCGGAAACTCTGGGAGAAGAGCCCGCGGGGGGATGCTGTGCTGAGCCCCTGAGAGGAGGCCCTTCCCTCATCCTCACAAACACCTTGCAAGGCAGGAATTCTGTTCTTCATTTAATAGGTAAGGTTGCTGAGTCTCGAGGAAGTTAAATAACTGGGGCAAGAACTGAAACTGGTTTTGCAGGTCCAGACCCTGCTTCTGTCCCTGTCTCTCTGTAGCTCGAATTCTTTCACATTCAAGTTAAGTTTTTTTTTCTAGAAAAGAACCAACATTATAGTATTTTTGTTTCTTAAGGAATCATGATGAGAAAAAGAATGACAACTGACATTTAATGTGAGGCTTATAAACTGATTAAGGGTTTTGAATAGATGATAAATAAATAGGCTTTAAAAACCCCTGTGTCTGACCCCTTATTAGGCTGTTTATTTCAAAACTGACAGCACAGCTAAAACAGTGGCTGAGGGATTGCATATGTCTTCTGCCTCAATTACTCTCAGAGCCAACTTAGTAAAGCTGATTTCTCTGAAGTGAGCCGGTGCAATTCAAAACCAGAGAGATAAAAGGAGGGCTAGTGCTTGAGGCTGCATTCAGAAGATCACAATACGGATGAAGAGAATGAAAACGAACTGAGGCTTTTTGTTTGTTTTTTCCTTTTTTTTTTTCATCTTTATGAAGATTGGAAGTTGAGGCAAAAGGATAAAGTGAATTGACTTCAATGAAAATTTTAGGCATACTCTACTGAAAATTCACCTTCCCCAAATCACATGGGGATTAAGAAAACCCAAACATGGGCTGAGGCGGGTTTGATTACAGGGGTTTTGAGTATTCTGATGCTTGTGGTAGTATTTATAATGAGAAGGCGATGGATCTAGGTATATGACTCGCTGATTGGGAAGAAATAGGAAGATTCAGAT
The DNA here is from genome assembly GCF_017311325.1 of Ursus maritimus. NCBI lineage: Eukaryota > Metazoa > Chordata > Mammalia > Carnivora > Ursidae > Ursus > Ursus maritimus. The sequence continues at coordinate 59,499,842 of NW_024423675.1, read as the reverse complement.
TGAGAATTGGGAAGGTTGACCTGGTGTCTGTGGGGGAAGGTTGACAAAAAGGGAAATATTTAAATACTTTAATGAAACTAAGCTCTGGAAATACATGAAATCTGAAAAATAAGGAGAGACAGAGTCCCCGGTTGGGTGGGCTGGCCCTTTTTGAGGGCCTTGGCTTAGCTCTATTCGTGCCCTTTCTCTAATGGTCTGAAGACTGAGCTCCCTCACAAGAGCATAAGTTTATCAACATGTGTTACTCATCTTTCTTTCCTGGCAAATAGTTAGGTGCCTAGACCATAGTAGATAGTTGTTAAATAAATAAACATTTGTTAGGAGTTAAACAGGTACAAAAATGCCAGAAAAGACTTGGCAAAGGAGACCAGAAAAAAGGAAAGAAGATGTCTCTGGTCTTTGTGACAGGAGAAAAAATCTGGGAAATTGTGTGTTCCTGGATGCCCAGGGGAGTTTTCCTCACGGCTTGAATGGAGGCATAAGACCTGGATAACTCCAGTAAGAGGACTTCCACTCAAGAGTGGCTCAGGTGGAGGAGAAATTATATCGGAGGCAACACAGTGGAGTTGGGTGCCAGGAGGGAGGTCTGAGCAATGCCAAGTTGCGAACCAACCAATAGGAGGGGAAACCTGCATGGTACCATGAAAACAGCCCAGGGGTAGTAGATGTCAAGGAGGTGAAGGGGAAAGACCTTTTTAGTCCAAAGATGTGGTCTTTGGAGGTGGGCCTCTCCTCCTCCTCATTTTCTTGCTTTGGTTCCTGGGAAGAGGGAGGTCCTAAACCTCATCGATTAGTCAGATTATAAGTAAATCTATCTAGTAATGGAAGTAAGAATTAACAACAAGCAAAAGATGACCGGTGTGATTTTCCTTTCTGTAACAATGGATCTCTCTCTTAATGATTCATTGGAGGCCAGTATGCAGATTGCACAGTGCGTTCTTGAAGACCTAATTTTCTTTGTGACCTCACAGAGGACATGATCCCCTGAAGGTGGGCCTCCAGCTGCCAGGAAGTTCAGAGACTTCTGAAGGATCATTACATTTTCCTCTCCTTTGTGGGCCAAGAAGGTCTCTGGATAAGAAAACTTTATCTGCCAGGGGCATTAATTAATTAACTAACTAATTAATTAAATTAATTAATTAAAGTGTATCATTGTGAGTCACTATATTTCATATAAATTAGTCTGTTGAAGGGGGAATCATCAACCGTCTTGAAGTTGGTTGCTTTGGTTTTTTTTTTTAGTTTCTAATGGTCTTGGTATAATACCATAGGTTTAAATGCAGTTGGATAAGGAAGAATGAAGCTCAAAATAAGAACCATGTGGCATAAACCCATGAACATCAAAGTAGTGGAAATATGTGCTTTTTTATGTGAATTACTTGCTATCGGGCTTTGGGAAAGTGTTTCTATAAGTAAGATTTGAATGGATTTTTGATTCCGAGTTTTTAGCTTTACAAAATGATGGCTTTTAGATATTTCTTCAGTGCAGGGGAAGAAGCAAAAGACTCAGTTCTCCACTCTAATTGAGAAGCCAGGCAAAAAGCCAGGCTTTTGAGTCAGACAGTGACTTGCACCTGCCTGACCTTTGACAGGTTTCTTAACCTCCCTAAATATATCAGATGGGAATATCTCAGAGGAGTATGTGGTGATTAAGTGAAATAATTCATGTGTGTTCCCGCCCCCATGCCACGAGAGGTGCTTACCAAATACTGGCTGGTTTTTTTGTTTATTCACATTATCGAAATTTGTTATTAGAATACAGTGGGACTTTCCTTTGTTGTCCCCCCCTTTTTTTTTTTAAGATTTTTTATTTATTTATTCGACAGAGATAGAGACAGCCAGCGAGAGAGGGAACACAAGCAGGGAGAGTGGGAGAGGAAGAAGCAGGCTCATAGCGGAGGAGCCTGATGTGGGGCTCGATCCCAGAACGCCGGGATCACGCCCTGAGCCGAAGGCAGAGGCTTAACCGCTGTGCCACCCAGGCGGCCCTGTTGTCCCTTTGACTCAGAAATTTACTTTTGAAAATTGTCATTGTTCCCTTTATGTATGACTTCCCCCCCGAGATTTGCTGACATTGCTTGAATACATGGATGTATAAGATGACTGTTCTCAGATACTGCCTATTAACTGAAAAAAAGTGGGTATTACACCTTTGGAAATCTTAGACTTAGTTGAAGTTTAAATATATTAAAGCCTTTTAAAAGACATTTCTGCCTTTAAGGAATTCATCCTCGGGTAACTTTCTTATTTAAGACATACTCTTAAGCTCCAACTATAAGTTGCATTTATCTTTAAAGAGACTTTTTTAGTCCTTTGAAAAATTTTCTAAAGGGCTTCTCAGGAATGCATCACCTAACATTTCCTCTCTTGCTGAAGTTATGTTTTGTGAAAAAATTCCTGTGCTACTCAAATATATTTATCCTCTATTGCTAATTGATTCACTGTTAATCTATGGACTTGTTTTATGGCAGCTGTTTGGGATATGGGCTTTACTTCAATTGGTATGATGACAGAAAACCTTGACAACAATTTAATACATATTCCGGAAGGATACTTTAACTTTTTCTGCAATAGAGACGGTTCAAGTAGGGGATCAAAGTTTGGGCATTACTTTCAACTTTCAGCAATTTCCAGTTTAAGCACTACCATCGGATTCCTAGCAGGCTGGCATAGACCTGTTTGATCCCTCAACTGTTCCTCATTTTTTTCCCCACCAATATTCAAACTAGCTTTTAAAATTTCAGAAAATAAAGTGGGTAGAACACATTGGGCATTAAGGGCTGGAAAATTCCAAGTTTCTGGCTCACTGTATGTGATTTGTTTGCTCTGTCTATGCATGTCTTGGTTTCCTAGCGATTAAGACTTGGTTATAAATGTTGCTACTTACCCACCTGTCACGGATGGTGTGAGAATGAGTAATAATATCTGAGCCATATTTTTGCTCCTAAGACGAAAGGTGCTATATAAATACAAAGTGTTATTTCATTAAAAATACTTGTATGATAACAGCATATGTTAAATTCAATTTCCTTGACCAATTTTATAAATATATTTTGGTGTTACAATATGGTTGTTTTTATGGTTACTATGTGTGTATCCTACACTCTGTGTTTTATTTTCTCTCTGGATGGTGTAATATATCAAATATTGAAGAAAAATAAAGGCATCGTTCTAGTTAGACCATGAAGCTGAATGTTCGTGTTAAATGTTACTTACTTCCGTGCATTTCAGCTAGATGTTACTGACACACCTACTAGTGTAGACGATTCGAACTGTGTAACCAGTATAACAGGGTATAGCAAAAATGGAACTTGGATAAACAGTGTATTTTTCTTATCAATCCGAGTTCCGTATCAATGATTGGCAGCTCCTGTGACAGAGGCATTACAAAGTTCAACATAAGGTCCTGGGCTGCGTGGCCAGAGATGATGTTCATCAATGACACATGGAAGGTCATTGGAATCCATGCTTAGCCCGGGTGAAAGGTGATCACTTCTCGCCTCAGATTACCAATCTGGTAACTTCTCCTTTTGCAGAAAAGGTGGATTTGAACCTTTTGCCTCACTACGGCAGGCCCGGAGAACACAGGGGTGGCAGACCTATGGAGACATCGCACGATTGCTGCACAGAATGGTGATTTGTTTTTGATAATTTGTTAAAACGTAGAATAGGCTTTCTAGCAAGTAATAAGGGCTTTTAGCAGTCTCTTTGTTCTACCCTTATTTTTCTCAGCAAATTACTTGACTTCCTACCTCACAGATGAGAGATCTCATCATCTATAGTTCTTAACAAGTTATTTGTAACCAGATCTATTTTTTTAACTTTTTAGTTTGTAATAATTTTAGATTTACTGAGGAGTTACTAAGAGAGTCTAGAGTGTTCCCATACACCTTCACCTGTTTCCCTAAGACTAACCCCTTACAGAACCATGGCACATTTATCAAAACCAAGAGATTAACTTTGGAGTAATACTATGAGCTAAACTACTGACTTTATTTGGATTTCCCATGAATGCACTTTTTCTGTCCCAGGATCCCTTTCAGGATATCATACTACATTTAGTTGTCATGATTTTTTAGGTTCTCCAATCTGGGACCATTTTTGTGGTCTTCTTTGTCTTTCATGACCTCAAACATTCTGAAGAATAATGTTCAGGTCTTTTGAAGAATGCCCCTCGATGTGAGTTTATCTGATGTTTTCTCATAAATATACTGCGGTTGTGGATTTTGGGGAAGAATATCACAGAGGTGATTACCCTTCTCATTGTATCATCTCAATGGGAACATCATGTCAAGGAGGCTAATTACAGGTGATGTTAACCTTGATCGCTTGGTTAACATGATGTCTGTTAGTTCTCTCCACTGTAAAATTACTATTTTCCCCTAGCTGTGTAGTCTGTTCATTAGAGGCAGGCACTAAATCCAGCCCATACTCGGGGGAGGGGAGGATTAAACCCCATCTCCTAAAGGGAGGGCTGTCAAAGAATTTGGGGTCATGTTTTCAAACCACAACTGTAATTAGTAAATTTAGGGAGGGATACAAATGCGATACAAATACCTTGTTTCTTCTTAAAATTTCACCCACTAGCTTTAGTACTTATCAATTAACATCGCCTGCAGCAATGATTATGGTGATGTTCTAGTGGTGATTTTCTATTTCCCTAATTCCTTCTATATTTATTAATTGACATTCTTCCTTAAGGAAGATTTGCTCTATCTGTTCTGCGTATGTATTCAGTTATTTATTTATATAAGCATAGGCTTGTGGGTACTTATTTTTCTGGAGGTGATAATCCAATACATTGTTATTTATTATGTTGCTCAAGTCATAGCAGCTTTGGCTACAGGGGGCCCTTTCAGATTGGTTCTTTGGTCCTTTTGACATGCCCTCATTAAAAAAAAAACAAAACTGTTTTTTGAGCACCTCCTTACTTTATGGCACAAAAAGATATTCTAGGATCATCTTGTACTTTCAGTGTCCTGGTCTTGGAATCATGGAATGGCCCATACGGTAAGCAGCTGAGGCTTCCTGCCAACAGCCATGTGAGTGAACCTTCTCGAGTTAGATACTGCAGCCCCACTCAGTCTTCGGGGTGACTGAAGCTCCCACTGACATCTTGTCTTAGTTTGGTCTTCCATCACAAGATACCACAGAGTGTCTTGAACAACACAAACTTATTTCTTACAGTTCTGGAGGCTGGGAAGTCCAAGATCAGGGTGCTGACATCATAGGGTCCCCACCCTCAAGACCTCATCTGTACTTAATACCTCTCAAAGCTCCACCTCCTAATACCACCCTGTTGGGGGTTGGGGTTTCAACGTACAAATCTGAGGCAAATACACACATGCAGTCCACAACACATCCTGATGGCAAACTCATCGGAGACTCTGAGTCAGAACAATTCAATTTAAGTCCCAAATTCCTGACCCAAGGAAACTGTGTTTTAAGCCACTGCATTTCAAGGTAATAGAGCAGTGGACAAGTGCTGCAGATTTTGGTACCTGGAAATGGCGTGCTCTGTGACCAACGCCTGAAGTGTGGGAGCGGCTTTGGAGTGGGGCCGTGGACAGAGGCTGGAAGGACTTTGAGGAGTGTGTTTGTGAAGGCTTGAAAAGCCATGAGGAGATTTCCCATAGAAGTGCAGTCTCCGAGGAGGCCATGGTGAGGGCCTAAAGGAAAGTGGGGAACACCTTACTGCAAAGTCTACCTGTGACCTAGTGGCAGAAAGTTTAGCAAGGTTGTCACCTGTATTAACGTAGACGTGAAAAATGCCCCTGCTGAACTGGCTGGTTTATAGCTGAGGAGACTGCAAACAGGCAGGAAAGAGAAAGTAAAGAGAAGCCTGTTAGAAACAGAAAGGAGGAAGCCCTTGTTGGGTTTGAAAGTTTTCTGCCTCTCCAGGTGGGACATGATGCTGAAATTAAGAAATGACGTGAGGTCAGGTTAACCCGGGGCACTGCCAAGACACATGGGGCAGAGGTGAAGCCACGAACCTGCGAGCAGCAACAACAGCTGGATCTGTCCCACCTGCTGCCCTTCTAAGCTCATGCAAGCTCGTCTAATAGTTAGATCTAAATTTGAATCCAGAATCTTAGCTACGAAGAAGTGAAGAAAATTGGTTGGGTAACTATATACTTTTAGTTATGTGCAATGAAAGAAGAAGAGCACACAGCTAGCAGTCCCCTTCAGGCCCCAAGTAACCCTGTCATTCTAAGGCAGAGCTGCCAGACTTATACTTGGTGGATGTAATAAGATGTGAAAACATTGGTGCTTTGATTCTCGCCTCCAGAAGACCATCTAGCCTGGAGAGGGAGAAAAGAGAGTTCAGACAACTGATTGGCAGGGATCCACTGACAGAGGGTGAAATACTTGGCTCTTCTCCTTCCTTTCCCATAGGGAAGGAAGGGGTGCTCCAAATGAGGTATGAAGGGCTCCAAAAAGAATTTGGTAGAGATTGGGGTGCCTGCCAGAGGTGAGTCTGATACATGGAGTGGTAGGAACTCTCAGGCTCACCCTGGTACATCCAAGTAGGGAAGAGTGAGATGTTCTTGAGGAAGCTTAACGTGTCCCTTGGAGGCTCAGGATGTGTGAACTCGAAGACTGGTATTTTCCTCCTGCCTGGAGGATACTGAAGACCGACAGCTGGAAGAATCTGCCCACAGTGAGAGCAGCCTATTCTCATAGTGTCTGCAGTGTCAAGACTGTCTTAGACGTGGTCCCAGTGAATACCGCCTAAGGAAGCTGGGACAAACCATCCCAATGAACACTTGGGTAGCCCAGATCTCAGGTAGGAAAGGCTAACAAAAATTTAGGTGGAATCCAAGACCAAGTCAGGGAGTTGTGCAGCTTGGAGAGTCCTGTGAGGGTCACTGATGAACCTCGAAATCGGCTCAGTGAGAGGGCCAAGCATTTGTACTCCTGCCATGTTGGAAAACAGGACAGCTAGATGGCTTTAGCCAAAAGAGACAACATCCATAAGTTTAAGTAAGTTAAAAAACTTTTGTTGTTATTATTATTGTTGTTGTTGTTATTATTATTATTTCACTTTCTCTTTATACATTTTCTGAACTGTTATGCCTCAAGAAGTAGAGTGAATGGGAGAAGAGGATGGGAAGCTCCAGGAGAGAGAATGGTAGGACAGATCATACCCTCCTCCTCGTGGCTTTGATCCAGGAGTCTGGCCTAAACTGGAGGAGGGAAGATGCTTTGAATCGGATGTGATATTGACCTTTGATTTATACTGGAATTTATGCTTCAAAACACAAAGACCTATGGTTATGTCCCCTTCTCACAATTGTCCTTCATCAAGATTGAAATTTTTGGTATCTAAAATGAGTTTTGAAATATGAGACTATTACAAATGAATGTAACCTTAAAGACGTGGAGTTTGTGTGGGATGTGAAGTGGTGAGGAAGAGAGAGATGCAACGCATTGTGTCTGAAGCCTGTGCAGGAGAGAATAAACCCATTTTCTTTTTGGGTGCCCATGAGAGCAGCCCATTCAGTAAACGGGACAGTATAGTATACTATCTTCATTGTACTTCGGGTCCTAGTCACTCTCTGGCTGCTTTACTGTGGTCTTGTTGGAATGGAATGGGTGATGCTCTTAGTATCACTGATGATGAGACCACTCTTACTCATTGTAGCCCAAAGGTTGTGGCTTTGAAGTCAGATAAAATCCTTTTTTTTTTTTTAACACATAAACTTGTTTTTTGGTGGATCTTCCTATGCTTTATTATGCAACTGATTATTGTAACATAAATGCAAGACTGTTACAACGAATCGTGAGTTTAGGCTTTTGTTCTATTAACATTTTCCTTGGTCTCCTGATGGATGTTGAATGTATTGGTTATTTTCCCTAGCTTAAAGTCTTCTGCCAATCAGATAAACATGCTCAATTACTTAGGATATAAGTTCAGGTGCTCAGACAGAGCATCAACCTAACAGTGGCGTAAACAAGATAGAAGTTTCTTTCTCTCTTAACTATCTGGGTATAAGCAGTCTAGGGCTGGTAGGAATTCTCCATGGGGTCAGAAATCTCATTTCCCCACCATCCCTAGGCCAAGTTGTCTCACCAACATGTTCATATTCTCATCAGTGAGAAGAAGCAAAAGGTAAAGGGGGGGGCACATCTTCATTTTAAGGACGTGATTCCCAGAACACACCACCTCTGCTTTCATCCCAAAAAGCAGTTGGCTATTCCAACTTGTAAGAAAGGCTGGAAAAAGTAGTCTTTTTTTGTTTTGTTTTGTTTTTTTCCTGTGTGTTCAACTACTCGGCTAAAAATTCTGTTGTCTGAAAGAAGAGGAAAATTGAAAGACAATGAGCAATCTTTGCCACACATAATTTCTGTGTTTGCAAGTATGCAATTAGAGTTTTAACTTGTCATTGTTATGGGCATAACTGTGGTTTTAATCTTCAAGTTTATAATGCTTCCTTGATTAACCTAGGGTCATGGATTTCAGTCAGATGCAAATCCCCCCAATGCCAAATCTCGTTCATTCTACATTTCTGTTTCTTTCCCTGAAGGACCATAAGATAGCCTTTTCCTAAATATCTTACTGAAATCTAGATACGGTATGATTGTGGCCTTCCCATAATCTCCATCTACCACCCTATCAGTCCAGGAAATGAAGTTCACTCAGCATGACTTAATCTGAGTGAACTCAGCTTTTCCTTTATGGCTCTATTTTTCTGAGAAAACTACCTGTTTAACAATCCTGTCCAAAATTTTGTCAAGGGAATTCATTTCCACCCTACTCACCTACAATTTTTGGAATTCATGCTGTTTCCATTTTTGAAAGTCAGATGGACTATTTCGAAAGCACCCATTTTCAACTTGCAGTTCCCTGTACTATTTTCGTTACTTCCCAAAGAGTACAGGTGCTCAGTGAATCACAGATGCAAGTTCTTTTAATACCATAATGTATTAGTTTTTGAGGTCTGCTTTAACAAAATAACACAAACTGGGTGGCGTAAACAACAAAGATTTATTTCCCACAGATTTGGAGGCTGGAAGTTTAAGATCAAGGCGTTCACAGGGTTGGCTTTCCTTGAGGCCTCTCTCCTTGGCCTGCACATGGCTGCCTTTTTGCTGTGTCTTCATAGCGTCTTTTCTTTGTGCGTGAGTGCCCCTTGTGTTCAAACCTCCTCTTCCTATAAGGACACCAGTCAGATTGGATTAGGGCCCATCCTAAGGGTCTCATTCTAACTTCATGCGTCTTTAAAGACCCTATCTCCAAGTACAGTCGCATTTAGGGTCTTGGGGCCCAGGGCTTCCACATATAAATGTGGAGGAGATACAATCCAGTCCATAGCATGTAGTATAAATATCTTCTGGGATGAAAGTCCTAATTTTATTTAAAGGAATCAGGTGCTTTCTTATTTCAGGAAATTAGGGAGAATTTGGGAAGTAAAAACATGGCCTAGGATTTCGTTACTCGACGTGTGTATCCAAGTTTCACTCTAGACTACTTGAATAGGATCTGTATTTCACAAGACCCACCCCCCAACCCCAGTGCTGATTTGTGTGCCCACTGAAATTTGAGCATTTCTGGGCCAGGGACCTAGTAATTCTTCCACAGGTGATATCTTTTTCCTCAAGAGGTTCCTGACAGAAATATGTACAGAAGGGACGATAGCAAAGGGAATCAAAGTATCAGTGCATTGCTCGCTGGGCTTGGGGTGAAAACTCAATGAAGAGAACTCTCTGGTAACCTAGATTGGAGCACAGAGAAAGAAGCAGAAACCACCATATTTTCTTCTGCATCTAAGTGAGAGTCTAGATAATGACTTTTCTTGTCAACCACATGTAAGGGAGAGATTTAAAAAAAGGGACACAGCTGGTCTTGGGTCAGGTTGTGGTCCTGATGCATGGGTGGAATGTCTTAGGGAACAGAGAGAGAGGAAGAGCTCAAGAGAGTGTTGTGAGGTGATGGGACGGAGTATGAAGAGCAAGGGAGTATCCTTGCATCTGGACCCAGTTTTGATCCCAGCAGCCTTCTCCTGTGCCTCTCTTAGTGACATTACTAGTCTCAGTTTCCAGTCGAAAAACCCACCCAAACTTTCAAGGTCAGGTTCTGTGATGTCAAAATAAGAGCATAATTCCTTCAAAGGCCGGAGGACCCGCGATGCGATGGTGTATGGTGTATGGTCCATTTGGGTGAACCGTGAGCTTACCTTGTCCCACTTTCCTTACTCCCTCCTCTTCCAACCCACCTTTTCATATATATCCTTCAGATTCTAACTATGATATCACCTCTTTCAGGAAACTTTCGTTTCCCCCTTGAGACTGAATTAGGAGCTCTCCTCACATAGCACGTACTGCACTGGGCAGTAGTGGCTGACTTGCTCATCTGCCTTCCCCACGCTGTGATGACATAGCCTTTGTTCCCCATCAAACTGTCCACTGGCAGGACGTCTGGTTCAAAACCCACAGAAATGTTTCATGTGTATGATTGTTAAGCAGGTTGGAAAACAATGTTTCTACAATTTTAAAGATGCATACATGATACATTTTATAGAAGATACATTTATATTATTGCTGCAATAAAACTGCGTATTCATGGAAATGTTCCCAAATATCCTTTTTTAAAATGTTTAATCCATAGCCTGAGTTTTGAAAAGTAGTTTCTTTTTCAACTGTTGTTGAAAAGTTCTCTTGCTTTTTTAAGGGGCAGATTAAATGTGATTTTTTTTTTTTTTGAAACTTTTTTTTTTTAGTAGCAAACTACTTAGAGCTTCTTTTCATCATAGAAAAGGTCAGCAAACTGGGAACACTTGTCACTTTATAAAAGAATTATGTGCAGCTCAACTGTAAATTTGACAATTATTTAAAATAACTTGCCACAAACCAAACCGTGAACTTCTTTGTAGAGCGGCACATTTTCACTGTCTCTCACCGATTTTATCGTGAAATATTGTAAATTTTCTACTGTATTTTAAAGGTTTTAGCAAAACTAACCCATAAATGATCATCTGTGGCCCTTTATGCATTTCTGACTTCAATGTCTTTGCTGCAATTTTTGCATCCAAAAACGGTGAATGTATTCGAAGGGTGGTATTATTTCTGTAAACTTAATTGGGGGCATTTTTAAGGTCTGTTCGTGATGGCTGAGGGCCACCTACTTTTCTCAGGGTACTTACCCCACTGTAAGTGACCCCTGTCTGCAGACATAAGCACCTAATAAGCATGCATATTGAATATTGATCGAGATTAATTTCTCTTTTGGTTTCAGCTAAAAATGGTACAGAAATTTAAAAATGTTTAATCTCGTCCACTGGTGGATTGACCTCATTGTCATATTTTGCACTCCCATATAGGTTGGAATGTATTGCTTGTCCTTCACCACTATCACAATTATCTGTAATTCCACCACTGAAACTAATATCACACTGTCTTAATCACTCTAATTTTAAAATAAGCCTTTTTCTGTCATATAGCAAATTTCATCTTTTATTTTTTGAGAGTTATCTTAGCTTTTCCTGAACTTGTAATCTTCCATATGAATTTTAGGTTCAGTCCATCAAGCTCCATACATATGTGGTGCATTTTTTGTTAGAACTGCATTGAATTTGTAGACTAAGTTGGAGAGACAGCCAATTAAATTTTTATGATGTTGACCCTTTCCATCTATGAATATGGTATACCTTTCCATTTATTTAGGTCTTCTTCCAAGTCTTTCAATTATATACTAGAATTTGCCCCCTAATGACTTGCTACGTTTTTGTTGCATAGATCACATATATCTGCAATATCTTATATTTTGGTGCTATCGTGAGTGGGACCTTTTGGTCAAGTGCGTGTATGGAAACACGTACACTAATTACATTTCCCTTATTCCCTGTGCCCCCACCTACTCGTGTCTCCTGAGCCAGTTGGATGCACACAACTTTATGCTGTGTGACATAGATTAGGCCTTGGGTTCTGTTTAAATCTCTGCTGAGAAGTATCCTGCTGGGCACCAGTCCTTTGGTGACAGTGAACGGAGAGCTCGTTGAGATCCTAATCAGTAGACTGGAAGATGGAGCACGGGAATGGCTTGAGAGCACAGAGCAAATGTATAAAGAGGCTGAAATGATGTGGGAAAAGACATGGTGATAGATCCCAAAACTTAATATATGAATAATAGGCATCCCATATTACTCAAGAAACACTGAAAGAAAATATCCACGAGGTAAGGGGGAAACTTAATCTAGAGATTGAAAAATCTCACAAAGTTCTAAGGAGGACTGAGAAGAAAAGACAGAATTCAAGCTCATCCTGCAAAATTTATGAAAGTGGGTGATAAAAGAATAAAAACCTGTAGGCTTCCAGGTGGAAAGAAACAAGTTACTACAGAGTAGATTTTTGTTTGCTTTTAATGATTATGTTAAAACAGTATTTTATTCTGTTGCAGAGAAAAATTCAAGTTTTATGTGATGGTCTTGAATCCAGCAATCTCGATGCATTTTCTTATTTGGTTCTAATGATGTTATTGAAAATTTTCTTGGTTTTTCTGTGTAAATAATTGCATTATCTGTAAGTGATGAAAACAGTGGTTTTTCTTTTCCAGTTCTTACGTATTTAATTTGGTTTTTGTTGATTATTGTTTTTCTTCAGTGCTTCCGGAGCTATGCGCAATACAAATGGTGATGCCTGAGAAAATTCGTAGTGTCATCTATCTCTCTGTAAGGTTTGCTGTAGATCTTTGGTAAAGATCCTTCATGAGACCTTGTATTTTTAGTATATTTAAAGCATTTATTATTAATGAACTGTTGAATTTGATTAAATTCTGTTTTTCATTGGCCATATAGTTTTTCTTTCTTCATCTATTAATGTGTGAAGTGTTTGTAATAGCAAATTATCATTGCATTTCTGGAGTAAACTCTGCTTGGTCATTCTGGTTTTTTGTTGTATTTCATCAATTTTCATAAAATGTTTCCTCAATGGATTGTGCTTGCTAATATTTTATTTAGATTTTTTATATCTATCATATGATATTAACCTATGGTTTTCCTTTCTTGAATTGTTCATGTCATGTTTTGACATCTAAGCAAATTTCTCCTTTTTTTCTATTCTTTGAAATTGTTTTACAAATTATATAAAGATTATTTGTTGAAGATTTGTTAACTGATCTGAGTTTTGTATCTACTCTCGGGGGAAGATATCAAAGTAAATTTATATATAATGGTTTATAAATCATCATGGTTATAAAACTACTTTTAGTAATTCCTATTTTTCTAGAAAATTATACATTTGACTAAGTTTTCAATGTATTGGCATGAAATTGTTGATGATATTCTGTTGGCTTCAAAAATCTCAAATGTATTGATAGTTATTTCCCTTTTCCCCCTAAAATTGTTATTTCTTTGTTTTCTTTTTTCTTGATTAATATTGCCAGACTGTTTTGTGCTACATAAGTAGTTTTTTAAAAAAATATGTGTCTTACAAATGGTGTCTACATTTTCCAATCTTATTAATTTTGACTCATACATATTACTTCCTTTCTTCTTTGAGTTTATTGATTTTTCTGCAGATTCATAAGCTGAATTCTTAGTTCATTTATTTTCAATATTAAAAAAATTTACTTATACATTTTACTAATTAAGTCACACTTTGGCTCTATTTCCCAAGTTTTGATATATAGTAGTTTTAATGTGTTTTTTCCAAATATGTTGCTATTTTTATTGTGATTTTTTTAATTTACTTTATTTTTTTATTTTTTTTAAGATTTTATTTATTTATTTGACAGAGAGAGACAGGCAGCGAGAGGGGAAACACAAGCAGAGGGAGTGGGAGAGGAAGAAGCAGGCTCCCAGCGGATGAGCCCAATGTGGGGCTTGATCCCAGAATGCCGGGATCACACCCTGAGCCGAAGGCAGACACCCAACAACTGCGTCACCTAGGCGCCCCTATTGCGATTTTTTTTAAACTATAAATTATTCCATAATACATGTGGGGAAAGAGACCAAGATAGATCTAGGCATGTATAATGTTGCCATCTCTTTATTGTCTTATTTCCAGTTAAACTGTGTTGTTATTGGAGAATGTATTCTCAACAGAATATCAGTCCTAGAAATATGTATCTGTTCTTGAAATTCATCATACATCTTCAAGATCTGGTAGGCAGGACATTTTTTTGCAAATGTTTCATGTTTGCTCTTACATTAAACTTGTTAATTTTGTCATTAAAATCTTTAGCCTCGATAATATTTTCTTAACTAGATTTTTCTGTCTGATAGAGGTGTGTCAATATTGTATTGTAATCCTGTCACTTCTGGGCTTTATGTATTTTGAAGCTGTGTGCATGAGTGCACACAGCTTCATGATTTTCATAATTTATTGTTAGAAAATTTCTCTTTTTTGTTATACAGTAGCTTTTTATCTCTATTAATTATTTTTCCTGAAATTCTATTTTGTCTGATAATAATTTGCTATGTTGGGATTTATTGCTTTTCATATTTGCCTGGAATATATTTTTCTGTGTCTTTATTTTAAATTTCCCTGAGGCTTTGTTGTTGTAGCTTTTGAAAATACCATATAGCTGAATAAAATCCGCATGATAATCCCCATTTTTAATAGAGAGTTTAATATATTCACATTTTTAAGTTTACTCGTGTATCTGTATTTACTTCCATTATCTAATTTAACCTCTCTGGTGTACTGTCCTTTTTCTTTGACTCTTTCCCTTCTCTTCCACACTTCTGTTGGGTTGACAGAATTTTCTTTATCCTTGTGCATCTGAGAATATCTTTTTTTTCCTTTTGATCTCAGTCAGGAGTAATATGTGAACTAAGTATAACTTCTAAGTTGACTATTATTTTCTCTGAACACTTTAAAGATATTATTCCATTGTAACCTGAACTTTCTTGTTTTTCATAAAAGTCTGTAGTTGGTCTAACAGGCCATTCACTTATAGCTTTTCTTTTCTTTGAGTGAGCACATGTCAAAGATTTATTTAACTCATGAATGAGAAAATTAAAAAGATGGTGAGCTGGCTCTAAAAAGTATAAGAGAGGCAGAAGTATTTCTAGTCCCTGAAAGAAAAAGTGCTACATCACATACAAAACTGCTTAATGCACAAGACTGGCAAATGCCATAGCTCTAAGCAATACAACTTTCACCTTCGTGATGAAATCTTCTCAACTAGACAGAAACCATTTGCTTATCCATAGGGTAAAAATAATTTACATTGCCATACGACAAAAATAATTAGAAAAATTATAATTTTTGTACAGAGTAAGGTCTATCCTTATAGATTTGTAAAATACCCTAATTAATAGTAAATGATTAAAGCATATAAACTTAGAGAATCAGATAATCCTGGGGCACTGCTGTTAGATAATGCTCCAGGTATGACTTTGAAAGGACATAAGCCATCTTTTCATTTATTTCCAAGTTTTGGATTTTTTTATGTGTGTTTATAAATTGTCTCCATGGAATATTCTTGTTCCAAAAATTCATGGGTACAGCATTCAATATTAATGAATATATATAAACTGTAGTATAGTCATTACATCTAGAGTCATACAGCATTAAGCAACTATTAAAATAAAAAATTGTCAAAGATTTTGTGAAAAATCTAAGATTGAATTTTATAATAATCACTATTCTCCATAGACAAAAGAAATCATTGCTTGTATTTATTCTATTTTGAGGCTAAAAAGCCAACCCCAAGAAATTTTTCTCCATCAGATTTTGCCTGTAGTGCCTACAAACTTGTGTGAGCTCCTCTCTCTGAAATGTCCCCCAATCTCCCAAGGTTTCGAGGCTGCCAGAAAGTGACCTGTCTTAACCACCTGTAAGTCTGGGACCCTATAAGACAGAACAAACACGAAAGCAGTTTTCTAGGAGAACTTTGTAGACATTTTTTCCACCCATGAAGTGTGACCCTTGATCCTTAATGGTGGGTTTTTCAGATCTGGTTAAATGAGATTTATTCTGAAACATGACACTGCAGGTACAGCCTTTATTATACAGTATGTTCAATTACATTTTGATTAGTTTTATTAAACGAATGCAAATAACTACATTGCCATTAAAGGAAAAGAAACTCAATAAAAGTACTTGTTTCTGAATTTTGAGGAGCCAGAGAGAACAAAATGCAAACACACAGTTATTAAATTGAGATTAGACATAGAGCAAGAAAATGACCCAACGATTCTGTTCTTAAGTATATACACAGGGACTACAGTATGCTTGTTTGTGTATACTACAGAAAGGGACTCAAACAGATACTTGTATGCAAATAGTCATTGCTGCATTATTCACAATAGCCAAATGTGGAAATAATCTAGATGTCTATCAGCTGATGAATGGATAAACAAATGTTATATATACACACAATGGAATATTATTCAGCCATAAAAATGAAGTTCTGATAAATACTACAATGTAGATGAAACTTGAAAACTTTATGCCAAGTGAAATAAACCAGATATAAAAAAAAATCAAATACAGTAGCCCTCCCCACTCCCATGTGTGATTTTGCTCTCTGTGGTGTTACCTGTGGTCACCCAAAGTTCAGAGACAGATGATCCTCCTTCTGACATATGGTCAGAAGGTCAATAGCAGCCCAAGGCTACGTCTCAATGCCCAAGTCATTCCCCTCACTTCTTCTCATCACAAAAGCATTTTATGATCTCACATCTTTACAAGAAGAAAAGGGGCAAGTTCAGTACCATAGTATATTTTGAAAGAGAAAAAGAGATCACATTCACATAGATTTTTAAAAAAGATTTTATTTATTGAGAGAGAGAGAGAAAGTGCACCTGAGCAGGGGGAGGGGCAGAGGAAGAGGGAGAGGGAGAGAGAGAATCTCAAGCAGACTGCGCACTGAGCACAGAACCCGACACCAGGCTCGATCTTACAACCCTGAGATCATGACCTGCGCTGAAACCAAGAGTCGGACACTAAAAGGACTGAGCCCCCCAAGCGCCCCTCACATAGATTTATTATAGTATATTGTTATAATTGTTCTATTTTATATTAGTTATTGCTGTTAATCTCTTACTGCGCCTAATTTATAAATTAAACCTTAGGTATGCATGTATAGGAGAAAAACCATGGTATACAGAAGGTTCAGTACTATCCATGGCTTCAGGCATCCACTAGGGTCTTGGAACAGATCCCCTGTAGATAAGGGGGGACAACTTATTGTATAATTCACTTATATGACATATCTAGGCAGGTTCATGCAGACACAAAATAGATTAGAGGTGACCAGGAGCTGGAGAATGGAGAGTTATTACTTAATAGGTACAGAGTTTCTGTTTGGGGCAACAACAAAATTTTGGAATTAGATATGATATTTTCTCAACATTGTGAACATAATTAATGTCACTGAATTGTACTCCTAAAAATAGTTAGAATGACAAATTTTGTGTTGTAAATATTTTACAACAGTTAAAAAAAAAGAAAAGAGGGAAGAAATAGATCAAGAAAGAGAAAGGGCTTTCTCATATAGCCAGAAAATAGAACATTAAAAACTCTACCAGCCTTATTCCAAAATAAGTTACCACAATTAGATGTTCTTTTTGGGTTCCTTCAGTCATTCTTAATTTATACTTGTTCCATTGGATCTTGAGTCATCAATTGGCTTCTATAAAATTGTCTGGTACTGAATTCAAAAGCATCCTGGAAATCCCACATCCCTCTGACAATTTTCTAAGAGATGTCACCTTCTAAGTCTATTTTTTGAAATATCAATTGTTAAAAATACCTGGCAACATCCTTTTCCTGAGCTCTGAGGCGGTTCTTCTTTATTCAGACCAAATTTCTGGCCCGTGGCTTAAAGGAGAGCCTTCAGGCACGCACGAGGAAGCAGAAGCCATCTGTTGATGACAGAGTAGCTAGCAATATAGAATGGAGAAGAGTAGAGTTCTCTGTTTGAGTACGATACATACCTCTTTTGTGAGGTTTTGATCAACGTATCCCCTTAGAATAGAAACTATATCGTGCTCTATGCTGATAAAATCGGGGAAAAGACATATTCCTGAAGCCTTGAGCAGATAAAATTCCAGTGATGTTCTTCCAATGACTTACTGCATGTATATTTGATTATTTTTTTGCTCTTGTGTATGTAGAGAAAGGGATAAAATCAGCAGATCTAGCTAATAAATACTTGCAACTCTACTCTGTGCCTACTGTTCGATTTTTTATTACTTTGAATTTCTTTTTGTTTTGAGAGAGAGAGAGAGAGAGTGAGTGCTGGGTTGGGCGGGGGAAGAAGGAGAGAGAGAATCTTAAACAGACTCCATGCCCAGCATGGGGCCCCCCACGAGGCTAGATCTCATGACCCTGAGATCATGACCTGAGCCAAAATCAAGAGCCAGACACTTAACTGACTGAGCCACCCAGGCGCCCACTCTGCCATTTTATATTATAATGCAACATTGCCCCAACAAAGATATTTGTGGTTTTAATTTTCTCTGTCATCTACAAATTAATTTTCCCTTTATTGTACTAATCGAGGGATCAAATTTTTAAAAATCACGAAGTCAATAATTTTTATTCATTGGAGACTGGTATATGTTTCTTTCCTTTTGATTAATGGTGCAGACCTTTATAACCTGTGCTAAAAATATAAGATTAGAAATATTTCTCTCTGCCCCTTTCAAGCCTACATTCCCCATAAAGTTGGTCCATTATTTACAAATTGCTAATATGAGTTACGCAGGTATCTTATGCTCTGTTTTCTACCAAGAACTTTATTCCGAAGCATCTGATGCTGACAGCTGATTCGATGCACACGTATGTAAAACAATTTTCTATTAAACAACTCTTGGGATAGAAACACAAGTTGTTTAATTAAAGTCTAACTGACTTCTTTCCCAAGCCATGTGCCTATTTATTCATTTAGATGAGCTTAATAACAAATACAGGTGTGAGGATAAGAAAAATAACACAAGTAATCACTCTGTAGAAAGCTGGATATTAGATTACGATTCACCACAGGGAGATTTCTTTCTACACGGTTTTTTTTGTTTGTTTGTTTTTTTAGCTCCTGTTAATGTCATGCCTGGGACTCCTTCCTTGTACCTGGCCCCTTCCTCTCTCCAAATTAGGGCTGGTTACTGGGGACCGGACAGGTTCGGGTGGAAGATGGTTAGAGGTGAACATCAAATCTAAAAGGCCTGAGCTTCAGGATGGGTGTAGCTGGGAGAACGTGCTAGCAGGTGGTAATGTCATGGCCTCTGCCCGCGGACAGGGTTATTCAGGCAGGGGGCTGGTGGGAGAAGTGTGGAGGTGGGTACAGAGGCTTTGGGGAAGCAAGGTGGTGTGACAGCACCAGAGACTGTGAGCCAAAGAGGCCCCAGGTGGGAAAAAAAAGCAGGAATTTTGTGCAGTGCTTAAAGCACCTTTTGCCGATTCTTTCAAAACGATTTGTCTAGAGTCGGTGTTCAGGACAAGAAGGCAAGGACAGTGTCGGTCTGGCTCACTGCTAAGAACATAGTGTTTAGCAGACTTCCTGGCACGTAGTTGGTGCCAATAAATATTGTTGAGTTAATGAATGGAAGAGAGCAACATTTTTAGGGACATAGCTTCTAGCATTTTATAAATGAGGGGGCTTCTTTCCCAAAAAAGGAGCAAGAGCCTAGATGAACCTTGACACAAGCTCAGTGTAGGGCACGGGGGACCCCAGGTGGCCCGAGTCCTGCAGCAGAGAGGAGCTGCTTGTGCAGTTCGAACAGCTCCTGCGGGAACACCTATAGGTCCCGAGGGCAGGGAAATATGCCAGTCCCTACACAATCCCCCTTGTTTCCTTGTGGCTCCTGCCTTCTGAGTTTATTGTGGTCTGCTGGCCAGCGGTAGCTGGAAGCTGAGGCAAGCACACAGGCCGTGGATGCAGGAATTGTGGGAGACGTGAAAAAGATAACAAAGAGAAGCCAGGCGAACAATCTAAATACTGAATTAATAACTGAATGCCATCAAACAAGTGTGAATTCAAACAAAAATCAGCTCTGATTTTCACCTCTTCATATGGGACAAATGAATGCTATGCCACCGCTGGGAGATGCTCCTTTTCTTTCTTTTTTTCTTCCTCCCTCCCTCCCTCCCTCCCTCCCTCCCTTACTGGTACTGAAAAACTTGCTGTCTGGTGAGTCTTAAGAAATGCTTTCTGGGGTGGCAGCCGGACTTTGTCCCCAGCACGTTCTCCATTGTCTCTCCAGCGGTGGAAAGATCCCTTTGGGAAGTTGAGACAGATATAGACGCACACAGAGGTCTTGGGAACAGCCCCAGAATCTAATGAAGGTGCTTCAGATATTGGCATATTAAGTTATATGCAAGAAACAGAAATTTGTCTTTTTTGGGGGGAAAATTTTTATCTCTGTCATTTTTGTAATAATATTTTCCTCTGGCTGAAGACAAGAAGTAACATTTGGGTCTAGACTGAAAGCCGACACCTTGATCTCAGACTTCCCAGCCTCCAGAACTGTGAGAAATTCATTTCTGTTGTTTATAAGCCATGCAGTTTATGGTATTTTTCTTACCATAGCCTGAGCAAAGTAAGACCCTTAGGAGTGGAGACATTTAAAGAATTTAAAGAGATGCAAAGAATTTAAAAAATTAAGAAACATGTCTTCACCTATATTCTATTCTCCCTTTACTAACTTCTGGCTCTTGTAAAGTCAGTATATGCTGTATTCATTTTAGCTGTGCTTTAGGAAATTAAGTATCAAACCTGTATCCATATTTGCAATGACATAGATTCGGGTAAGCTTTATGGGAAAGAAGTAACTAATTGGAAGAATGACAGGTAGAGAGGCCCAGAGCAGTGTTCTGGAACGGGAGGGACAACCATCTGCTGGGATGAGTGTATGGATATGGTAAGGATACCCTGAGGGGTCTCCGAAATAACGAGGGAGATGATCACAACATAAGACAGGGACAGTGTGTTGTCACACAAGATGGGACTGGGGCTTCGCTCATTGGGTATTGAAGGGAAGGATACAATTTTTTAATTGGTTATATTCAATGTATGTACATTGTTGAGTGGTGTGTATACACACACACACACACACACATATAATACATGTATATATTTTAGCATAATCTGTTTAGGAAACTATTTAGAAATATGTATCACATCCAGACATTTTGGCCCTGAAATCCTATGTTCTATCAATGGCTGACTTTAAGAGCAGTGATAATAAGTGATTTTATTTTTTGCTCTTATATTTTTTCCTTTACAGTGATGAACACCTTGTAATTGAACAAAATATACTTCATTCTTAATAGAATATAAGCTTAAAATTCCTGAGGGCCAAGGGGTGCCTGGCTGGCTCAGTCAGTAGAGCTTGCGACTCTTTATCTCAGGGTTGTGAGTTCAAGCCCCACAATGGGTATAGACATTATAAATAAATAAACTTAAAAAAAAATTCAGGGTTCTGATTGCCCTTAAGAACAACTTAAAAAAAAAAAATCCTGAGAGCCAAACCAGATAGACTGTCCAAAATCCAAACCATATCTGGGTTAGTAAGCCTTGGCCCCACAGTGTACTTCTGGAATTCATCCTGTCCCTCCTGCTTACCTGACCAGGTAAAAATGAGGAATAAAAATCCTCACTCGGATTCCAGTGGAAATTTGGTTTTTTATTGTCTTTTCCTACTTTTCTCACATGAATTCTTTTCTAATTTCCTCACAATTCCCTCCTCATTCCATATCACCACCGCTCCAGAGCACATGTCCTCTCTCCAGGAATCAGCAGGCACGTCCACACCTATTTGTCCGCCATGTGCCTTTATTTCCTGGGCAGTTTTACAATAATTATTATCCTTCTATCTTTTTATTGCTGTGGCTTTGGTCTCGCTAAGTATGTCCCTCAAATATTCAAAATACAAACCCAAAATTAGAAAGCGTAAATACCCCCCGACGCTGGTGCCCGAAGGTAACCATTTCAACATTTGTTGATTATCTCTAAGAAATATCTACTACAGGGGTGCCTGGGTAGCGCAGTCGTTAAAGCGTCTGCCTTTGGCTCAGGGCGTGATCCCAGCGTTGTGGGATCGAGCCCCACATCCGGCTCCTCCGCTATGAGCCTGCTTCTTCCTCTCCCACTCCCCCTGCATGTGTTCCCTCTCTCGCTGGCTGTCTCTGTCAAATAAATAAATAAAAAATCTTTAAAAAAAAAAAAAAAGAAATATCTACTACATATATCCTAAAAGCAATGCTGCGAAATATTAATATTATATTATTTTAATATTTAATAGATAACTAAATACATAATTTGCAAATACGGATATGAATAGTTATGAATATGATTTTATATATAACAATTTAAATATAAAAATTATATGATGTTTATAATATCACAATAAATACATTTCTAAAACATTGACTTATACTATACATGGTCCTTTTTCACTTTATCTCCATTTAACATAATTTAGAAAACTTTCCTTATCAACATATATGCTTAAGTTTTAGCAGAGTCGTGTTTGGGATATACCCTGTGTATCTCCTTATTTTGGTTTCCACTTCTTGCTCTTGAGGGGGCACTTTTTCCCACACAGTTGATCCTTGAACAACATGGGTTTGAACTGTGTGTGTCCACATACACATGGATTTGTTTTTTAATCAATATAGGAGAGTCCTGTATTTTCTCTTCCTTATGATTTTAATAACATTCTTTTCTCTAGCTCACTTTAAGGTAGGAATACAGTATGTCATAGTAACATACAAATATGTGTTTTACAACACGTATACATATATATAACATACGGGTATGTGCTAATCAACTGTTTATGTTATGGATAAGTTTTCTGGTCAACAGTGGGCTATCAATAGTTCAGTTTTGGGGGGAGTCAAAAGTTATATGCAGATTTTGGACTGTGTGTGGGTCATCACCTCTAACTCCCGCATTGTTCAAGGGTCAACTGCATTTAAAAAACTGTTTTTGTTTTTCTGTTTGCGTTTCTAATCTGAGAATGACCTACCTGTTTTCCTACTGGCATATTTATTTGGTTCCTTATTGATTTGTAGAAAGTCTTTGTGTATTAACCCCATCATCTATTGTATGGGTTACACATCACCCATTTTCCAGTTTGTCATTTTTCTTTTCCTTTTTAAAAAGTATTTATTTATGAGAGAAAGAGAGAGAGTGAGTGAGAGCAAGAGCATGAGGTGGGGAGGGGCAGAGGGAGAGGAAGATGCAGGCTCTGTGCTAAGGGGGCTTGATCCCAGGACCTCAGGATCATGACCTGAGCGCAAGGCAGATGCCTAACTGAGAAAGCCACTCAGGCACCCTTGTTATTTTCCTTTTGATTTTATCTGTGGTCATGTTTTTATACAGGTAGAAGGTTAAAAAAAAAAAAACAAAAAAACATTGTGCGGTCCAATTTATCAATCTTAAAAGACAGTCCCTGATCTGCTTCCGGATGTGGTCATGTCTCACGATGACTCCTGGAGCTGCCACCGCCATGTTGCCGCCGACTTCCCTCTTGGCCCCTTCTGCCAACACAGCTCCCCAAGAAAACCACTTTTCTGATTGTTTTCTATCTTACATCATGTTTCCTCTTCAGAGCTTTATATGAATAAGATCATACAGTATATAGTGTTTGTGTCCATTTTCTTTTATTCAACAGAGATTCATCATGGAATCGTGAGTATCAGAGTCTGTTACATGTTATTGCTGAATGTGTTCCATTGTGTGAATAAACCACAATACGTTTACTCATTCTGTTGATGGACATTTGGGTAGTTTCCAGTTTGGGGCTATTATGAGAGAGTTACTGGGTACATTCTTCTGTAAGTCTTTTTGTAGCTGAATATTTTCATTTCCTTTGGATAAGTGCCTAGGAGTGGAATTGCTAGACCATTGGGTAGAGCAGTTTAACTATATAAGAAACTGCCAAATGATCTGCCAACAGGTCATACCACTGTATCCTCCTGCCAACAACGTATGGGAGTTCCAGTTCTACATCCTCACTATTATAGGTTGGATAATCCTTCAAATGTTAGCTAGTCTTATGGCTGTGTGGTGCTTTTATTTTGTATTTTTCTAATAACTAATGATGTTGAGCACTTTGTAATACGTCTAAGGTTTTTGTTCACTTTTAATTGAGTTGGATTTATTTTTATTATTGAGCTATTGTTCTTTATATTTTCTATACCCAAGCCTTTTGTCAGGTAGATCATTTATAAATATTTTTCCTTACTCATAATTGGATGAAGTCCAGTTTATCATGTTTTTCTTTTATTGCTTTTAGTGTCCTAAGTAACCTTTGCTTGTACCCAGGTGTGAAGACACTTTCCTGTTTTTATTTTTCTACAAGCTTGAGGTCTATAGTTCATCTTGGATAAATTTTTGTGTATTGTATAAAGTAAGGATTGAGGTTCAATGTTTTCCCATATGGATGTGCAATTGTTACAAAAGCATTTGTTGAAATGACTGTCTTTTCCCCATTATATTGCTCAGGTGACTTTGTCAAAAATTAGTGGTTGTATGCGTGTTTTACTTCTGGATTCTCTGTTCTGTGTGATTGACCTACCGATCTCTCTACAATACCATGTAGTTTTAATTACTGGAAGTTTTAGAGTCAGGTATCGTAAGTCCTCCAACTTTGTTTTTTCTTTAAAAAAATGTTTTGTCTATTCTAAGTTTTTCTAATGTTCATATCATTTTTTAAAAGCCTGCCCACACTCTGATTGTTGTTGTGATGAACCTACTGATAAATTTGGGGAGAATTGACATCTTGACCATATTAAGGCACCCAGTTTTGAACATACTATATTGTTTATTTATCTAAGTCTTTAATTTTTCTGAGTAATGTTTGTAGTTTTTGCAGGGATGGCTTGCAGATCTTTTATTAAATTTATGTCTAAGTAGTTTATGTTTTTGGATTATGTTGTACATAGTTTAAAATACTTTTCAAATGTTTATACTGGTGTATAGAAGTATAATTGATTTTGGTGTATTGACTTTGTATCCTATGTTATTGCTACATTCACTGATTAGCTAGAGTAGTTCTGTTATTGCAAATGGACTTGCTTATAAAACTTTGGTCCGAGACCTTATTCTGTGGTTTGCCAATCTTTGAAATGTATCACTCTATCTTATGATCCAGTTGTACGTTCCCTCTGCACTTAAAAAGAATGTGCAATTGTTGAATATATGTTTTATTTGTATCAATTAGGTCAAGGTGGTTTGTAGTATCATGTAGATCTTTTGTATCTTTACTGAACTTTTCCCAGCTGTTCTATCAATTACTGAGAAAAGTGGTGTTAAAAATTTCCAGCTGTTAGTTGTGTATACACCTATAATTTCCTTTAGTTCCTTCAAGTTTTCTTTTAATGTCTCTCGAAATTCCATTATTAGGGTCATTCACACTTATGATTGCTATTCCTTCTAACTGATCCTTATATTATTAAGAAATGTCTTTTTTAAAAATAAATCTCTGGCAATTTCCCTTGTCTATATGTCCATTGTATCTGATATTAACTCATCAACTCCAGTTTTCTTATAATTCCTCTAGTAACTATATCCTTTTCCATTAAAAAATTTTCAACTTGTGTGTCTCTTTTTATTAAAAGAGCATTTATTGTAAACAATGTACAGTTGGGAATAGCTATTTTTCTTAAATCCAGTCCAACAATCTTTTCCTTTCATTTGGAGTATTTTGTCCATTGTTCCATTTATCCTCTGAGCCCTCTTGTGCATTATTAAACAATTCAATATTCCATTTTTATTTCTCTGTTGGAATTTTAACTCTATTTTTTAGCGGTTGTTCGAAGAATTACAATATGCATCCATGGTTTAACACTGTCTTTTTTAGAGTAAACATTTTATCATTTTCAGAAGGTATAGCCTTCCAATAGTGTAGTTCTATTTATAATTCAGACTTTGGGCTCTGGTTGTCATATCTAGTGCCTTTACACATTTTAAACCCTCAGTCAGTATAGTTATTTTTGTTTTAAAGATTTATATGATTTTATAGATGTTAACATACAAATTAAATGTTTTTTATATATACCTTCACATTTACCATTTTCAGTGCTCTTCATTTCTTTCTCTAGATCTGAATTTCCATCTGGCATCACTTTTCCTCCAGCCTAAAGAACTTCTTTTAGAGTTTTCTTAGTAAAGATTTTTTTTGGTGACAAACTTTCTCAATTTTATTATCTAAAAATGTCTTTTATATTTATTTTTGGTGGACATTTTCTCTGGATATAAAATTCTTGGATGACATTTGGTTTTTGTTTAACCCTTTAAAGATGCTATTCTATTTTTTATGGATTCGATTGTTTCTGAAGAGACATTAGCCATTATTTACATACACATGGTTATTATCCAGCTGATTTTAGGATTTTCTGTTTATCTTCAGTTTTTAGCAGTTTGATTACGATCTGCCGAGGTGTAGTTTTCTTTGTGTTTTCCCTGTTGGCAATTTGCTAGTTTCTTGGGACTATATGTTGATCTTTTTTTCACCAAATATAGGAAATTCTCTGCTATCATTTCTTTAAATTTCTGTTCTTCTTTATATTGTCTTTTTTTTAATATTCTCTTACAGGTTATTGAAGTTCTGTTCATTTTATTTTGATTTTTTTCTTTATGTTCTTAATACTGAATAAATTTTATTGATTTATTTTCAGGTTCACAGACACTTGCCTCTGCTGCTCTGATCCAGTGAATTTTTCTTTTGAAATAGTGTATATTTCATTTATTAAATTTCCATTTGATTCTTTTTTATAGTACTTCTTTGCTAAATTCCTCCATCCTTTTATTCATTATGGCCATATTTTCCTTTAAGATCTTAAATGTATTTTTTATTGCTGTTTTAAAATTTTATTTGCTGCTTATTTGCTGTTTTTATTTGCTAACATCTGGGCCATATGAGGAACTGTTACTATTGACTTTTTTTTTTTTTTTTTGCCTGTGGGCCATGTTTTTCTGTTCCTTTGCATTTCTATGAGTTTCGGAGTGTATGCTGGACATTGTGAATGATCTGTTGTAGGGAGTATGGGTTGTGTTGTCTTGCTATAAAACATGTTGACATTTTTCTTTTCTGGTAGACATTAAAACCTGTCAAATTATATTGATCCTGTCAGGATTGTTTTTATTTTTGTAAAGATAAGTCTATTTCTGTTTTGGGCCAAATTCTAAAGTGCACCTCTTACTCTAGCATAATGGTTATTGTCAACCTCAGCGTAGACTCTTGATTAGAACTGGGATAGAGATCCAGTGTCTCCTAACAGTGCATACTCACAAGCATCATTGATTACTTTCATCCTGGTAGCAGGCCAGCTCTGCCTGGTCCTGCAGAATCTCACGCTGCTGCACCATCTGTCCAATCCCCCGCCTAGCTCTCTAGCAAGTCCCCATGACATTCCCCAACACCCACCCCATACAATTCTCTTCTTACGTATCCTGCTCTGAAAAATCCCCCTGTTTCCACAGCCTGGGACTCCACTTCCTCAAGTCATTAAGACTGCTGCTCTTCTGGGCTCCACCTTCCTGATTTGTGGCAGAAAATGCCATCAGGAAGAAAATCAGGGCATTTGTAGAGGAACTGTTGGACGTACCTCATCTGTTTCCCTTCTCTCAAAGATTATATCCTGTTTGTCAATGCCTAAAAATAGCTGACTCATATATTTTGTCCAGTTCTATAATTGTTGGGAAAGCAAGTTCTGTGCCAGTTACAGTGTCATAGACAGAAGGAGAAATATATGTATATGATTTCTAAATAATTTTGATTATTATATTTGACATCCAAGTAGCTCTCTCTTCTGTTATTAAGGTTAATGTCTTGGGGTGCCAGTTTTTTCATATTTTTTCCATGCCCATATAGTCTTTCTCTTTCTTCATTTTTCTTTTCTTTTTTTTTAAAAGATTTTATTTATTTATTTGAGAGTGAGAGAGCATGGGAAGAGGGGCAGAGGGAGAAGCAGACTCCCGACTGAGCAGGGAGCCCGGTCCGGTGCTCGATCCCAGGACCCTGAGATCATGACCCGAGCCGAAGGCAGACACCTAATCGACTGAGCCACTAGGCACCCCTCTCTTTCTCCTTCTTATACATATATAATCTTGATTTTACATAGTTTAAAAGTCATTGTCTTATAAAAATGGATATATATCTATATATAGTTATTTGTATATGTATTTATATTTATTTATGAGAATATATAATTTAAAATAATGTGTCTATATGTATATACTTGTTTTACATCTATATTCATATACTTTTCAGTGTCTTTCTTTTATTATTTAATAATAGATCTCTGTAAGTCAATTTGTGTCCATCTAAATCATTCTAATGATATGAATGTATCAGAGATTATTCAACCAATTAATTTTTAAAAGAAATGATTAGAGAAACTGATTTACTCCTTTAATAGGCATATTTACTTATAGTTTATATATATATATATAT
>NW_024423675.1:59257036-59471480 GCF_017311325.1 Ursus maritimus | reverse complement strand
TATATATATATATATATATTCTTCAGAGTTTGTTGTACAGGTTTGTGTCATTTCCCTGGTTTTATAACAGATGAAATTTCATGCTCTATTTTCTTTTATTCTCTTCTGTGAATTTCTGGGAGAGGAGTTATGCAAATATATATTCTCTAGGCCTTGTTTCTCAGAAGTCCTAACACAATGTTTTTAATAAATTCCTATTCAACACATGAATTAACAATTAATAAGCAAGTAAATATGACAAAATTTCAGTAGTTAAAGTGACTGTAATCACATTTGCACTTTCTTAGCTACTGTTCTTCAGTTGTTTGGTTGTAAAGTGGTAATATTCATTATGCTACTCTGTGTGTAATTAGCCAAAGAATATAAAAGACAAGAACCGTTTGTAATGGCTTTGCCTCATGATGCTCATTCCATAATTTCTGAATTTTTATCCTAAACATATCTGGATATTTATGTATATCCTTTATACATATAATACAGTTTGAGAAATTTACTTTAATTAAATGTTCTCTAAAAGGATTCTTTTTAATGACTGCATAAATTTCCATTTTATGACGTGTCTTAGTTTAACCAATTCCTTGTTCTTGAATACTTAAGTTTTTTGTTTTTGTTTCCCCCCACACACACTATTTTAAACAACAGTGCAAGGAACATCCTTGTAACCAAACCTCTGGCTACATGCCCCAATTCTTACCCCCTGTTACTGAATTCAGTAAAATGATATTGAATTTGGGAACCTAGGACATCTCATTTGGATTTAAGGCTTGTCTGTGTCCCAGATTTGAGGTGATCTTATAATTTTCAATTTAGTTAGAGCAAGTTGGAAAAGAAGCATTTATAGAATGTTTTTAAAAATCTCCATTCCTTTGGAAGCCTGTAGGCTCCTTGAAAAGGAGTTTAACTGTTCCTGGCCAGCCCAGCGTTTAATCCCAACCTGTCACCAGTTTCTATGAAGTGAGGTTTCTATTACTTCCCGGATTGCTCTAGTCTATCAGAGGTCACCATCTCCAATTTAGCCTAGATGTGGATGGGAAAATACCCTGTACAGCCCTAGCATCCAAAGAACATTGGTGTCAAATTCAATTACTGGAAAAGGAGACCTTCTTTTTTTTCCCCAAAGGTCTCTGAATCCATTTAAAAACCTTCTCCGATTCCTAGCACTTGTGCTTATGGTGAATGCATCTCCCACACAGTCCTTCTGACAGCTTTTTTGTAATTTCACATTGTCAACTGCTTTTGTGGTTGGAGTTTCATTTATTGAAAAAATCTCAACTGGAAGTAGAGACAGTTATGTCTTTACCATATGTCTGAGTGTGCCTGAGTGGAGTGAATATTACGTAGATACGTAATGACCCAAGATGATATAATTTCACATAGCTTTCCTCTTTTCAGATTCCCAAACATGTTGATTTTCCAAATATAAGTATTAATTCTGGGCTGCTGGGACCACGGTTTCTGTTACCTGCCTTGTGGTCCTCTACGGAATGGAAGTATTCTTAAAGTCTTTTTTCATTTTATTTCAAAATGATCTTTTGTAGAAGTTACCCACATTTCCTTTTGTTCGATTTGGAGAGCTTTTTCTTTTCTGTGATTAAGGAATAAATCAATTCATTTTGAATTGAGGCAATGGCACGACGTATTTTTTTTTCTGTACCTGAGAAATTTGTTTTCACAATTGCATTTCAGTAAAACCACCTAACAGTCATGAAAGATTAGCAATGTTTTCTCTCTCTGCCATACAGCCTTATAATTTGTCTGGAACACAAATGAAGCAAGAAATGGAGCTTTGCAGACTGTTTTGAGTATTACAGGATATTGCTGTAACCATTGGGTCAGTCCAGGGTTCATCAGTCCGCCATTTAAATCGTTAAGAACTATTTCCAGGGGAGATATGCTCTGTGCGGCTGATTGAGCTTCCCTTTCATTCTTTTAAGTTCGAATTTCATAATTAGAACATGATGAACAATGGAATTCTCACAGAAAAAAGACATCTTCTTGGCTTCCTTTCTACTATCGCCTTTGAACATGGAACAAATGGCATATTCTGCAGCCTGGCTAAATCTTCTGCTCCCTCTCACACTGTTATATTTCTGAGCATTCCAGTGAGACAAAGGTGACCACTCAGATGGTGTTGCTCCCAGACGAAACCTCAAAAGTTCAGGCTAAACTGTACTAACTGGTAACAGCCATCATAGAACTACTTTGGAAGATAATATGCCAATATATTTGGGATATTGTTCTCGAAGAACAGCTGACATTTTGTCCCTCCAAATATATTTTTGCCTTCTCCTTTTGTTTTTTAGAAAAAGTTTTACAAGCATCCCTCCTGTTAAAACCAACGTTTTCTTGTAATTCTCAGAAACTGAATCTTCCATTTTGACCTGTGTGAATTCTGCCTATGATGACAAACCTTGTGGATAGAGAAGTCTCATTTGAGTCAGGGAATGTCAAGTGAAACTAGAACCTACGTTTGGAGTTCAGGGTAGCTAACCTTGACTATAGTAATGTTATATTATCTGGGGGAGGCAAGTGGTTCTCCCAGATAGGAGTCAGTTGAACGTTCATATACAGTTCGTGTGTGTGTGTGTGTGTGTGTGTGTGCGTGTGTGTGAACATCCAAGTTTTTATTTCTCTGGGACACATGCACAAGAGTGTTTGCTGGGTTGTTGTGTGGTAAACACATTTTAGATTTTATTTTATTTTTAAAATTTTTTTAAAGATTTGTTGATTTATTGATTGATTTATTTAAGAGAGAGTGAGAGAGAAAAAACAGGGAGGGGCAGAGGGAGAGGGAAAGAAGTAGACTCCACTAAGTACAGAGCCCACCGTGGGGCTCAGTCTCATGACACTGAGATCATGACCTGAGCTGAATTCAAGAGGTGGATGCTTAACTCACTGAGCCACCCAGGCGCCCCAACGTATTTTAGGTTTCTCCAGAGTAGCTGTGCCATTGGCATTCCTACTATTCACGTATGAGAGACCCAGTTCCTCAGCACCCTCGCCAGCATTTGGTGTTGTCCTTATTTGATTGTAGCTCTTCTAATGGGTGTAGGATGACAGCTCATCACAGTTCTCATTTGCATTTCCTTGATGCCCGGTGATGTTGAACATCTTTTCTTGTGCTTATTCACCATTCGTATATCTTCTTAGGTGACATGTCACTTCACAGGATTTGCCCCTTTTCTAATTGGATTGTTTGTTTTGCTATTAATTTTCAGGATTTTATACATTAGAGCTGTGAGTCCTTTGTCACATACATGGTCGGCAAAAATATTCTTCCAGTCTGCAGCTTGTCTTTTCATCTTCTTAAAGGGGTCTTTCAAAGAACAAAGGTTTTTAATTTTGATGAACCACAACTTAGTGATTTATTTTCTTTTATGGATTGTGCATATGGTATTATGTCTAAGAACTCTTACACAGCCCTACGTCCCAAATACTGTATCTCATGTTTTCTTCTGAAGGTTTTATAGTTTTACATTTAAATTTCAGTTAATTTTCATGGAAGTTGGGAGGTTCATTTGTTCCCTGAGGATATCCAATAGCTCCAGCAGCACTAGTTGAAAAGATCGTCTTTCTTCTGTTCAGCTGATCTTACAGCTTTGCCAAAAATCAGTTGGATACACTTGCATAGGTCTGTTTCTAAAATTTCTATTCTCTTCTGTTGATCTATGTGTTTCCCTCCCAGCCAGTTTAACATAATCATGACTGCAGTCTATAGACGATGTGCAGCCTAACCAACACTCGTTATCTTTGATTTTCTTAACAGTAACCATTCTAACGGGTGTGTGGGGGGGTGCTTTTCTAATATTTTCATTTGAATTTTTGCTTCTCTACTCATAGAAACTATTGGCCTATAATAGTCTCTTCTGTTATTATTTTTTCATGTATTTTCATCAAAATTATTTTATTCTCTATGAAATAAATTAGGGAGCTAGACCTTTTCATTTCCAGAAAGTTTTGCATTACAGGGCACGCATTTTTCTGAAACACTTGGTACCTGCTTCTCTATATGATACTATTTCTTTTTATTTCTTTTTTAAAAGTTATTTATTCATTTGTTTATTTATTTATTTATTTGAGAGAGAGAGAGCAAGAGAGATCAAGGGAGAAGTGGACTCCCTGCTGAGCAGGGAGCCCAATGTGTGTCTCGATTCCAGGCCCCAGAGAGCATGACCTGAGCCGTAGGCAGACACTTAACCAACTGAGCCACCCCAGCACCGCATATTTCTTCATATTTCTAGTAGTGTTTATTTTTGACATCTGTGATTTCATCTTAGTGTTACCAATGGTTTGTTCATTTTAATAGGTTTTTCAAATAAAAAATTTTTTGCTGATCTTTCAGACATATTATTTATTTCTACTTTATTGTTATTAATTTTTTATTTCCTCTTTTCAAGTTTCTTTTGAGTTTGCTTAGTGGTTAGTTTTCTAACTTCTTAATTTGAATGTTTAGTTCATTGTTTTTCTACAATGTTTTTCTTATTAATATAAGACTAATACTTCCCTCCATGTACAGCTTTACTTGTGTCCTACAAGTTTTGATATGAAGTTACAATATGAGTTTTATTATTTTTGTTGTTGTTTTGCTTCAAGTATTTTACAAATTTTGCATTATGATTTTTCCAGAAACCTATGAATAATTTAATAGTAACCTTAAAATTCTAATAGTAACTTTAAAATTTAAAATTCAAACTTTAAAATAGTAACTTTTAAAAACTTTTTAAAACTTTAAAAATAAACCTTTAAAATTTAATTTAAAATTAAAAAGTGCATAGTGTTTGGTTTCTAATTTTAACAAGTGGTGGTCTACATGAAACTAAAATTTGGAAATATAAGAAATGCATAAATACAGGTGTATGTTCATATTGTGTTTTGGGGAGTAAATACAAAGAAAAAAGTCTGAAAGTTTATATAGCAAGGTGTTAATAGGAGTAATCCCTAACTGCTGGAATTTAAAAAGGCTTCTTTTGTGTTATTTGCATTTTTCTGTTTCTTTCTGATTTTGAAACGTAGATTTGTATTATTTTTTACCAGATAAACAAAGTTGTTTACATTTCTTGGAGATAAAAAAGAGCCCAGGTGAATATAAACTATCTTTGTATAAGAAGCCATTTTTAATCCTCTCCAGATTTTGGAGTTCTGAATTTACTCATTGAGATACCAAAGAAAAAACAAAACAGAATTTAAAAATCCCATTAGTTTCTTTGACATGGATTTTAAGGCAAATATATAGTTAGTTATTATAAATTTTCTGTTTATTAGAAAAGAACTTAGGGGCGCCTGGGTGGCACAGCAGTTGGGCGTCTGCCTTCGGCTCAGGGCATGATCCCGGCGTTCTGGGATCGAGCCCCACATCAGGCTCCTCCGCTATGAGCCTGCTTCTTCCTCTCCCACTCCCCCTGCTTGTGTTCCCTCTCTCGCTGGCTGTCTCTATCTCTGTCAAATAAATAAATAAAATCTTTATAAAAAAAAAGATAAAAAAAAAAAAAAAGAACTTAATTTCCATAATGGTTGGCATCCAAGGAATTCCCTTTCTTTTGAGTTCTTGTGTGTGTGTGTGTGTGTGTGTGTGTATTTAAGCTTTGTTTTACTCTATCTGCCCTTTCAACCTGTTTGTTTTTGAGGAATGGGGGTTGGGTCTACAACGTCAGATTATGAAATTTGGAGGTATATGCTCCGTTTGTTTGCTTGTTTGCTTGTCAATATATCAAAACCTGTGCTGAATTATTATATCCTAGAAGACAGAAATGAGGTTTTATTATTTTTCTCTGTATTTCTAGGCCCAGAACCTAGCATATTATAGAAATGTAAAAAATGTGTCACTATGGGTAAATTTTGAAATACAAAGGTACGTAGTCAAAGATACTTTCAGTTATAAGATAAATGAGTGTTGGGGAGATAATGTTAGCGCTTGACCATAGTTAGCAGGGCTGTACTGTATGTTTACAGGTTGTTGAGAGAGTAAATTCTAAAAGTTCTCATCACAAAGAAAACAGCAGGGTTTGTTTTGTTGTTGTTGTTGTTTCGGTAATTGTATGAGGTGACGGATGTTAAATAAACTTATCGTGGTAATTATTTTGCGATATATGTAAATCGGGTCATTATGCTGTATACCTTAAACGTATACGTCCTACATGTCAGTTGTAGCTCAATAGTACTGAAAAAAAATAGAAAAGTGATATTTAAATAAATTCTCTCTTTAATTAGCTTCTTTCTAAACTGAAAGTAGATTCCTTGAGGGCAAAGACTATCTTGGACCCTGTGACACCCTTAGCGTATTGCTGGGCATGTGGCATTGCCTCAACATATACTCTTTGGATGAATGAATGAATGGCCATTTGACTGTAATTTTGTTCAGTGTTGTCATTTAAAACAGATGAACTTCCATCCTCCCTTTCATCTGAAGGGAGATTGCAGGTAAAGAAAACTCTGAGAAATCAATACTTTGCTTTCTCATTGGCACTATGATCTGTAAATCAGATTGATATCACTTTGCTCTTATCTTTTTCTATTCTAATCCCTCCTGTAACACTTTTCTTTACTCCTCCCAGATCAATAAGTAGGAAGAATTCTTTCAACCTGGACTCAAATGGACCAGGGCCAATAGAGAGGGCGTGATACTCTTTCTTCCATGTTATACTTTGGAAATGAATATAAATCATTCCTGTATTATCTTCTCTCTTCCCTCCAAATCCCCAGAGCGCTGAATGTCTTCAGACTGAACCAGCAATTCAGCAGGGGGTCGAGGGTCCAGCCTAGGTCTTCTTGGTATTTTCAGATTAACTTCGATTTCCACTTTCATAGACCCCTGCACTTCTCGTTTCCCAAGCTTTGCTTTAGATCCACTTCTGAAAAAAGAAAAAAAGAATCAGTATAAGACCCTCAAATTTTCCCTGTTTTAATAATTTCTTACTCTTTGAATTTGGCAGTGTGCTGACAAAGACGGTTTTCGTCTTTTAGTGGCATGTGCCTGAGGCAGAGTGATACTTGGTGCTTATGCCCCCTGTTACATTCAAGTTGATGGACACAGGGGTAGGATGAAGAAACACTGCACTTTGTCTCATTGGTCCTTGCACTTGATGAATACAGTCTTTTTTGGGAGGGTGGGTTCTGACTTTCAAATATGTTTTTTTCGCGTTTTGTGAATGTTCATTCTGACTAATGATTTCCCCCAATATCTTTATACTGCCCCATTATACGGATCTATGGGCATGTACACACTGATGACTGACTCTAACGTCTTAAGACTATACCCAGGAGATTAATAATGTTTGGGTATCTCAGTGAGTAAATTTCCCTGGAAGGGGTACAAGAGAGATAGGGCTGACATTAAACTCTGTGGTGGGTTAGACATGTATTTTTATATACTAGTAACCTATGCTCATCAGTGTTCCTTTTTCTTCAACAAATATAAACAGTTTTTTTTTCCTAATAAATAATTCATCTTTATTTGAGAAATTCAGAAAGTACAGATAATATAAAGGAGGAGAACAAGGCCTTTTTAATTGCAACACTTGGAGGTAAACAGTAACATTTTGGTCTCTGTTCTTCCAGGTTTTTTTTCTTTCTTTCTTAGCATTCATTCACTCAAACACAATATAATATATATATGTATATAATATATTCTCACACATAAATATATATTCTTATACGTCTTACGTTTACAAAAAATTGTGATCATAATATGCATAGCCTTTAACCTGCTTTTCCCAAGAAGGTGTTTCATCCAAACCTGAATCAATGTGCTCCTTTACAAGCAATTATTTTACCATTTGACATACCTAATATCAAAATACAGTTCCCTTCTAAGGCTTTGCTGTGTTTATTATACACTATTTTGCTCCGTTTACTGAGGGAGCGCCAGCCACAGTTTGTAAATTTTTAAGTGAAAACCTCCAAAAGCAGTCATGGAAATATGAAGGTGAGCTAGAAAGAAAACTGGATTATAAAAATCAAGAAAGAAGGAAGAGACTGTATGCAGCCTGGGAAGCAGGTAAGCAGGTGGATCATGTTTTGAGAATCATAGGATCTCAGTTCCTTTGGTTCTCCAAAAGAACCAAAAATCAAAAACAAAACAAAAACAAAAACAAAACAAAACAAAACAAAAAACCCTCCAAAAAACAAAAAAATCCAACTTAGCTGATTGAACTCTATGTTACCTTATGATGGCCAAGGGGCACTATTTCAATGCTAATTTGCTTGACTTTCAAATTGTTCTACTATTTTCTGTCTTGAACAGTTCAGGCTGCTTTAACAAAATCTTATAGACTGGCTTAGCAACGGAAATGTACTTTCACACAGTCCTGGAGGTTGGGCAGCCTGAGATAAGGGTGCTGGAAGGATTGGGTTCTAGTGAGGGCCCTCTTTCTAGTTTGCCTACTTCCTGTGTCTTCACGTGGCAGGAAGAGAGAGCAAGCTCTGGTTTCTTCTTCTAAGGACACCAGTCCCATCATGGGGACTTTACCCTATGACCTCATGTAAACCAAATATCTCCCAAGGGCCCCACGTCCAAATACCATCATACTGGGGATTAGAGCTTCAACAATTAATTTCAGGGGGTGGAGGGACACAAACATTCAGCCCAGAGCATTTTTTAACCCTTCAATGGCCAGAACTCCATGACCACCTGTGAATCTTAATGGGAACCAATGTTCTTGTTAAGGAAGGAAACTCATCAATGCAACTTAGCTACTTCATTAGAAATAAAATGGAAAATTAGCAGTGAGAGCATTTTGATGTAGGCTTGATGCTGAGAAATAAAGCAAAGGAATAAAATTGCCACAGCCTATTTTAGAGGGTCCTGAACACAACAAACTCTCTTAAAAAGATAATAAGGCTGCTGGAGCAGGAGGCAATGGTGTGGTCACAAAAACTGATTGGACAGAGTCAGCGTTCAGCGTTAACAGAAAGGTGCAGTGGGGAGTGTCATAATTCCGTAACACTGAGCATATAATAGCAGAATCCTGAATCTACCACTGGAATTTTCCAGTGGTAAAGGAGAAAAGAGATCTGCTTCTGCTGTCTTTACAGGAAATAGCTCATTTCATATCTATAACAAGTAAAGAGCTCTGGAATGTCTTGGATACCCTGGCAAGAGCTATAGAAACTCATACGGCAGTAGGAGTTCTCCCAATGGTGATGCACGAAGCCGACTTACCAAATCAACTGGTGCTCTTAACTTTCAGTGTGATGGCCCCCCACTCACAGCAGGCTGCTTTTCAGTATACCCACCCACATTTGCCCCCACCACATCTCAGACTCAGTCGGGTTTATGCCAATAAAATGTGTTATTATAACAGTCTATCTTAATAAAATATTATGTGGTATAATGAAGTATAACTGTGAGAGGTATTACTATGTCCATGAAAGGAAAATGAAATATTCAATAAGGATTTCATAAAGTTATTGAAACACTGCTGTTGTTTTAGGTGTGAATGAGACAACTGTAAGATACCAGGAAAATTAAGACGGATCAACCCCCTCGCATATTGTTCCCCAAGTGTCTTTATGTTTTCTCTCAACTTTGAAGAAAGGAACTAGAAGTCATGGAGATTGCGTTAGGAGTGTGAATCATACAAAAACAAACAGGAAAATGGTGTGGAGCTCTAATCACTGGTCACTCGTTCTAAAAACAAGGATTGACTATTGATCAATCAAAAGATTGGTAAGTAAATATTTTTAGTTAAAATAAAATATTTAAAGTATATGTATTATACATTTATAAAGTAAATATATCTATTTTGCATATTTTTACATGAATTGTAATTTTCACATATAATTTAAAAACTGATTTTCTGCTTTAAGGAACCGTTTTGATTAAATGACTCTGGGTACTCTATAGTATTTAAAATCCTGTGTGGGTCATCTATGAAACAGACAGGCTATTCAGAGTGGTCCCCACAACACCATTTCCATTGCTAATGCTAAGTGCTTACTTGCTGCAGAAAGGGATGACGGGCCCTCAATTTATATTTACACTAATAATTGGCCTGGCCATACTTGCAGGAGCTATGTTTCAACATTGAAACAAACAAACAAACAAACAAAAAACCCCATTGCTATATGCTCGCCAAAGGGGAAAAAAGGGAAGAATAAGACCGTTTGAAGAGTGAACAGGAATATAAGGATTAGAAATAAGACAATAGGAAAAAGATAAATTAAAAAAAAGGATATGGAAAAATGATATAGAGGAGTGGCCAAGCAAATCTAACATTTCTGTAATTGGAATTCCCAAAGAAAAAAGTAAATGCAGTGAAACAGAATAAATATTGAGGCTACAATTCATGACATTTTTCTTGAAATAAAATAGACTTCGATGTATGTATTAAAAGTGCAAATTGACCCTAAACTGTTAACACTAACTCATAACCTATTATAATATTCGATTTGAAAGATAAAGCAAGTATCTTTATGACATCCAGGTAGAAGATAAGTCCTTTTGAAGGAAAGCAAATCAGGTTGGCATTAGGCTTCTCATAGCAACCTCCCGCAGCAGAAGTCATGGAGTATGTCACAAGATACCCAAGGGGAAAATGTCTGAGCCGAACATTTCAGATCCAGGCAAGTTGCTCTGCAGTTATGAAGACTACCAACAAACCGTTTTGGACATATTTGCGGTAATCTGCTAGATGATGAACTTTGGCCAGCCAAGAGGGATTGGGAAGATTTTAGACGAAGGACTAGAGGTGAATGTTTAATGTATTTAACTTTGAAACCCAGACGAAAGGAAAGTTATAGATTATTGTAACAAAATAACAGGTACATTTAATATGTTCTGCAATGTAGAAATAATATACGAACAACATGGGTGGAAGGCCGTCTAAAATCATAGCTTGCCCATAGGTGATCAGTGAGTCAGAAACTACCCTCTGAAGCTGACAAATGAGGTGGTGAGAGTTTTCACTTATTTAATAGGATGAAGGCAAATATAAAAGGCAATAGTTGTATTGCTTACAATTAGTGGTGAAAGAAGAGAGCTGTTACTTATAATAGGAAATGAATACATAATGTCTAAAGCAAAGAGGGGATTAAGGACATTATATAACAGTTAATATAAAAGTAACTCTAAGAACAAAACAAATACATTTTATTTTTTTAAAATTTTTAAAAAGATTTTATTTATTTATTTGGCAGAGAGAGAGCCACAAATACAGGGAGCAGCAGCAGAGAGAGGGAGAAGCAGTCTCCCCGCTGAGCAGGGAGCCCAATGTGGGGCTCGATCCCAGGACCCCGGGATCCTAACCCAAGCCAAAGACAGACGCTTAACTGACTGAGTCACCCAGGCACCCCTAACTTTTTAAATATTAGAAAAATAACTGGCAATAGCAAACAAAAAGGAGCAAACAAAAAAGAGCACTTGCTGAAAATTACATAAATGTATATATAAACATAATATGTATATGTGTATATAGAAACACAATATGAATTGATATTACAGAGTAGAAAACATACATATCTGTTATATGAGTAAATAAAAATAGACTTAACTGACCTTAAAAACATTCAGAGTGGATTACCGAGCACACAGAACTCTATGCTGTATACAAAAGTGATACCTAAAATGCAATTAAGAAAAGTTAAATAAAAGCACCGATAAAGTTATGCCAGGAAAATGTAAACAGAAAGAGAAATAAAGGTCACAAGCTTAACATCGAACAAGGTAGAATTCACACCAAAGAACATTAATAATGACAAAAATGAAACTTTGTAATGCTCATGGCCATAATTCACACAAGATGTGATAATTGAGACTATATATGCAGCAAACGACAGTGGGAACTTTCGTGATGCAGAAACCACAGCAGGCCTCAAATGTTCACTAATACTGGAGACTGACCTCAGCTCTCCAAGAACAAGATATATCGAATTGTCCCCCCCCCCAAAAGCAATGCCAGAGACCTAAACCACGTAAGTTCGTTGTTCCAGATGTATTTCAAATGCACAAACGTCCCTCCACTGAGTGTTCATAGATCCTTCACAAAAACTGATGACCTATGAATTACACCACAGAGAAAATCTCAATAAATTCTAACAGAGTAGAAACGGCACATCCGGATTATCTGACAACAGTGCAATGAATCTGCAGTTCAATACAGGAAAAGTCCCTTTCACTTGGAAATAAAAATAAGACTGTTAAATAATTCTTGGGTCAAACAGGGAATGCAAACCCAAAGTGCAAGAATTTAACGGTGATGAAAACATATGTCAGAATGTTGGGATATAATGAAGTCACTACTAAGAAAAAAAGTCATGACACCAAATACTGAGATCAATACAACATTGAACTATGAAAATGAATCGTGGTTCAAAAAGTTGGAGAAAGGAAGCAAAGGGGGGTAATTAACAAAGATACAAGCATACATTTAGGAGTTAAGAGTACAGAAAACAGAATGTGTTCTTCATTGCTTCAGTAATTGTAATTTCCAGGCTTTACTGATTACAATTGTAATTCACTGTTGTTCACTGCAAGACGCAAGGTGCACAATGGCGTCATAAGAAAGAGGGGAATACAGAAGTACATGTTCCTCTCCCTGTTTTTGCATAAAGAAACCTTGGAGGGACCGCAGAAGAACCAACACAGATGATTTCTTGTCGGGGCGATCCTGACGGCACAGGGGGAATGAGGACATGGGTTGGCATGAGACTTTGCACTCAACAACGTTTTTAAGCATTTACACTTGGGGACCATTTTAATATAGTAAAAAAAAAAATGTGAACAAGACGCAGGCAGGTAGGAGAAATATTTTTCTAAGTCACTAGGCTGAGAAAGAAAAGCTTTTTAGGAGGCTGAATGACATCACAGCCGTCATTAACCCTTTGGCGGTGGTCACAGATGGGAGAGACAGAAATGAGACGAAAGTCAGAGAGGACGTGCGCTCCTGGCAGGACCCCAGGCTTTCAGCACCTGCACCTGCATGAGCCTCTCGGATCAGGAGAGGGGCGCCCGTGGGCTCCTGCTGCTCACGGCCTTTCCTTCTTCCTTCTGGGCCCGACAGACGAGCAGGGGTCCCAGCTGGGCTCAAGAGACCAGGCTTGGAGTTTGCTTAACATTTTCCTACTGGAAACGGCTTAAAGAATACGCACGTGCAAGACGTCAATGAATATATTGTATATTTAGATAAGTTCACCCACAGACATGGGCACATGCCTATGAAGAAATTTTAATCACAGACTGGCAGTTTTTCTTTTTTTAGAAATTAGAATCTGTTTTCCTCACACAGTAGGAACACAAAATATCAAGGAACTCATGAAGCTCCTGAATTTTATTTTTATACTCATAATTTTGAGAAGAGTCTTAACAGATTTAATCCAAATTTAGTGTTAAAAAAAAAAAAGGCTGCTCTGGTACTGTAACTCTAAATGCCAAGTTTCAATCCAGAGCAAATCTTTTACAGCTGAGCTGGCAGGTCTTTAAAGAGGTCTTGTCAAAACAGAAACCATTGAGAACCCCCCCCAAAAAAAATACCAAAAAAAAAAACACAAAACACCCCACCTTACCTGCCTCGCTGCTAGTGCCCCTGGGTGCAGAAATGGAGAGAAATAGCAATATTGCACAATTAGAAGATACAGCTTCTGCGGCAGGATAGATGTTTCTTTCTCTATCTGCTCTTTCTCTCCTTTCTCCTTTCCAGAGGAAGGAAAGTACGAAGACCACAAAAGGAGTTAGTCATTTTGTTAACATAAAATACCCAGTCGGGGTTTTGTTCCAAGAGGTGATTTATATTAGTAAGAAAAAAAAAACCCATATTGATTGATCCAGTAGGAGCTCTGTTCTGGACGATCCGAATAGGAAACATTGCTCAGGGACCTGCCATGTGGAGGGTGGAGGAGAGGTGCAGGGTATTGGGGGCAGGGGTTAGTGGGGTTAGGGGGTGATGTTGAAGAAGAGATTAGAATGGAAAAGGGAACTCCAGGCTGCCTACCTCAAGTAGACACACTTTCGATGGAAAAGTAAAGAACTGGCTTGGACTTTATTCTAGAACCATCCATTAGGTGAGTGGCTCACAGAGCAGCTTGCTATGTGGAAATGGATTGTACCCCTAACGACCAAAGGCCTAATTTACATCATGCCACAAGCCTGCACCAATCACTTCTGCAAGTCTCTGGACCATGACAGCTGTTCCTTGAGAGAGAAAGAACAGATGAATTGTCAGTCAAAAGGGTTTGCTTTTTAGGTGTCGAAAGCAAAGTAAAATGACTCCATAAGTTTTGATAAACTGTTGGGGCGGGGTGGGGGGGGCTGCATCTTGCCTTAAAATTCCTCTTAAATCCTTTCTGGAATAAAGCATGAATCAATGAACTTAAACTTCTTCATAGTGTCTCCCAGTTTTGCTTGAAGCACCTCCCCCAAACAAACAAGACAAATGAAAAAACAGAACGGTAATGTACATGTGTTTTAGTGACAGGTGGTCGGCAGTGAAAGGGTTGGGGACACAGTTCCCAGATTCCTAACCTTCTCTGCTACTTTCAAATAAACATCTCTCTCTCTCTCTCTCTCTCTCAATCTCTCTCTCTCTCCCAGCTGAAACAGCACAACTCTGTTCTCCCAGTTTCACTTGTTTGGTATCAAGTGCTCTGAGAAAGGAATTTCCCCTCCCCATTCCCTGAGCTTTGCACACCCCCGCCCCCTTCAGCCCGGTGTTTTGTTCTCAAGTCTAGACTAATCGGTGATAGGGGCCACAGAAATGCGGTGCAGGAGGCCCCGGTGCCCGGAGCTTGCCGAACACTACCCACACATAAAACCGACCCAGACATCTCTTCCTGTCTCCTCTTGCTAAATGCCGGGCGTTGAGTATCTGATTCCCTCCGTTTGATTTGTCACCTCCCCAGCATTCCTGGGAAAAACCTCGCCAGTGTCATGAGAGGAGGCCTTCCTATCTTGTGTTTTTTTCCTGCTGATATATCCTCTCTCAACTTGGCTCTGTTTGCTTCCCTGCATCCCTGGAGCCTTTGGGGGACATGGATTATCAAAACTCCAACCTTCCTCATGCACTTAAAAAGAAAAAAAACCATAGTCGCTACAAACAAACCAGGGAGACCTGGGAATTAAAAACAAATCGACTGACAAGTGGCAGTTCTACTGGGAGAGTAAAAAAAAAAAAGTGAAAAAAAAAATGGTTCAGTTTCTTAATTCAACAAGCCCAGCTGAGGTTATTTTGAAAGTCACTGACTGCTCTGGCTGTAACAGCAGTGTAGACCAAACCAAATTATTATTCCCTTCTTGTTGAGTTTTTCTTATTGAAGTTTCTAGGTCTTTACTCTCTGGTGGTAAGACAGCAGAACTACAAATAACATCTTTTCCTCCTTAGTGAAGTAGTGGCATTCATTATGAGATGATTTTTTTTTTCTAAATAAACATCTTCATCCTCCAGTAGCCGAGATGTGGAAACTTCTGAGGGAAAATTCTAAAATTTGTTCTCTTTGGAATTTACATTGATTATAGAGTCACAGGGCCAGCCATCTCCGTTCCTTTCCATGTGTTCTGTACCACTTGCCTTTTAATTCCCCTTTGAACACAGGCATTCATGTATAAGAGGTAACAGTATCCTTTCCCTTTGGTTTGACCCCTTCTCAAATCACTCTCTGTGGTT
This sequence comes from Ursus maritimus, assembly GCF_017311325.1. Classification (NCBI taxonomy): domain Eukaryota; kingdom Metazoa; phylum Chordata; class Mammalia; order Carnivora; family Ursidae; genus Ursus; species Ursus maritimus. Next base: position 59,455,890 of record NW_024423675.1, on the reverse strand, counting down.
CTACCACAAAGATCTTTTAAATTTGGTTACTCTTCTTCCCCTATTTGTAACTTTCAGAGGCTCCCCATTATCTATAGCAAACATGGCAGGTAGATTTCAGCTGGTGTTTGGACACACTGGAGTCGCTGGCTTGGAGTGCCAGGCTCAGCAGGATTCCAGGGCTGCATCTGGGTTCCATGGGAAGACTGTGATCAGTTACCCACACCTTCCTGGGCCTGGGCGGGAGGAGAAGCGGTGCGTGGTGTAGATGCCACACTTCGTGTGCATAGTCAAGTCTTTGCCAAGGCATTTGTGACCCTCTTTTACTGTTCAGCAATACAGACTTTCTTTTAGTTTCCTAAGGAGGACATGTGTATTTGTCTCCAGGTTTTTGCATGCACTGTCCCTCTACCTGGACCATCCTTTTCTCAAACTTTTTCCTCGGTTTAATTTTATGTGAATTTCAAGATTGGGCTAAGATTCACCTTCCTAGAGAAATCCTTTTTCTGCCCTCTTTGGTTGTAGACTAGGTCCTATGCCTACTGCTACTGTTGCAAACTGTTATTTTTGCCTCTATACTTATATTTAACCCACTGAATTATAATTACATGCAGGTATTTGCCTCCTTCACGAGACTGTAAAGTCTCTGAGGGCAGAAGTATATTTAATTTTCTCATTAATTACCTACTGTAGGGCTTGAGCTCTTGGTTGGCCTACAGTCATTGTTTATTGAAAAAAAAAATGAATGAATGAATGAATGAATGGAATGTTTCTTATAAATGTGAGTAATAAAATAGAACTTACTGGGCTATGCACTTTATAATACTCATGGAAGTAAATGTAAAAAATTTCTAAAAAAATAACAAGGTACTGTTGGATAATGTAATTTTTAAAGTTTGCTGCCATCCACTCATTTAGTACATTGATTTAGGGTTAAGTTCAAGGTTGTTTTCTGTAATACTCCTAGACTACTTTGGTGAAAACCAGCTGTCTCTTGCCTGTTTTGCTGTTTCTCAAAATTTTATATATATGCCTTAGCTCTGGCCTGCTAAGACAAAATAGCACAGACTGAGGAGCTTAAACAACAGACAGATTTTTCACAGTTCAGGGGCTGAGAAGTTCACGTTCAAGGTGCTGGCAGATTCAGTTCCCGATGACAGTGCTCTTCCTGGTTTGCAGAGAGAGAGAGAGACAGAGACAGAGACAGGTGGAAGGAGAGAGAGAGAGACATCATGAGAGCTCTACCCTCATGACCTAATTATCTCCTAGAGACCTGCTCTCCAACCACCATCGTGATGGAGGTTAGGACCTCAGCATATGAGTTTCGGAGGGGGGGCAAAATTCAGTCAACAGAAATATATATATATATATATAGTTTGTTTGTTTACCACATGCCATTACATATATAGTAAGTGGAATAAAATCTCAATTCCTAGTGTTCTTCACTATATTTATTCACTCATCAAATATTTACTGATCACCGATAATGTGTGATGTGCTGGGAATACAGTGGGGAAGCATCAAACACAACACACAACCCGATGTAGCTGATGGCTGAACTTATCCCACCCCAATTTTCTTTAATTTGGGTGGGTTGACTAGCTTCTGTTATCAGTGATCTTGGACACATTGTAGTGAGAAAGAGAGCCCAAGCAAGAGTTATACTGAGAATCAACACTCTTCCTCCCAAGAGCTGAAGCAACCCGAGGCTGTAGTTTGGTGCATCTTAATGACGGATGACCAAAGTGGACATTTGAGAATTCTGGACTATTGTGGACTAACTTACACTGCCATTAGGGCTCATTACTGTTACCCCAAGTCAGTCTTTTTTTCCTCTCACTTTACTTAAAAAATTAAAAATAAAACTTGTTTGTGGTTAGAACACGTGACATGAGATCTGCCCTCTTAACAAGTTCTCAAGTGTACAATATGGTATTGTTAACTATGGGTACAGTGTTGTCCAGCAAATCTCGAGAACGTATACATCTTGCCTCCCTGAAACTTAATGCCCCTTATCAGTAACTCCTCATTTCCCTCTCCCTACAGCCCCTGGCAACCACCATTCCACTCTTTGGTTCTATGAATTTGACAATTTTAGAGACCTCATGTAAGTGCAATCATGCAGCTTTGTCTTTCTGTGGCTGGCTTATTTCAGCAAGAATAATGCCTCCCAGGTTCATCCATGTTATCACATCTTGCAGAATTTCCTTCTTTTCTAAGGCTGACTAGTATTCCATTGTGTATATATACCACATTTTCTTTATCAGTTCATCTGCTGGTGGATATTTAAGTTGTTTCCACATCTCGGCTATTGTGAATAGTGATGTCGACCCTGGAAATACAAATATTTCTTTGATATCCTGATTTCAAGTCTTTTGGGTGAAAACCCAGATGTGAGATTGCTGGATCATAGGGTGGTTCTATTTTTAGCTTTTTGAGGAACCTCATACTGTTTTTCACAGTGGCTGCACCATTTCGCATTCCCACCAACAGATGCAAGAGTTCTAATTTGTCCACATCCTCACCAACACTTGTTGCTTTTTTTTTTTTTAATTGTACCCAATATGACAGGTATGAGGTGACATCTCCATGGTGGTTTTGATTTGCATTTCCCTGATGATTAGTGACAATGAGCATTTTTTTATTTTCATGTATCTGTTGGCCATTTTTATGTCTTCTTTGGGGAAATGTCTATTCAAATTTTCAGTCCATTTTAAAATCAGGTGATTGGTTTTGTTGGTAGTGAGTCTATAGTAGTTTCTTATATCTTTTGAAGATTAACCCCTTATCAGATATATGATTTACAAATATTTTCTCTCATGCCATAAATTGCCTTTTATGGAAAGGAATCCTCTGTTCATGGATTGGAAGACCTACTATTGTTAATATGTCCTTACTATCCAAAGAGATCTACAGATTCAGTGCAGCCCCTATCAAAATCCCAATGGCAGTTCTTACAGAAATAGAAAAACAATTCTACAATTCATAGAGAACCACAAAAGACCACAAGTAGCCAAATAATCTTGAGAAAGAAGAACAAAGCTAGAGGTATCAATTTCCTCATTTCAAAGTATATTAGAAATCTATAATAATCAAAATGGTATGGCACTGGTATAAAGCCAGACATACAGGCCAATGGAACAGAATGGAGAGCCCAGAAATCAATCCACACATTTATGGTCACCTGATCTTTGACCAGGGTGCCAAGAATATGCCATGGGGAAAGGAATTCATCAAAAGAAAGAATGAAATTTGATCCTTATCTTACACCAGACATAAAAAAAATAAACCTCCAAATGGATTAAAGACTTAAGCATAAGACCTAAAATCATAAAACTCCTTTAAGAACTATATGTTTGATATTGGTGTTGGCCATGATTTCATGGATATGACACCAAAAACAAAAACAAAAAAAGTGGGACCACATCAAACTAAAAAGATTCTGCCCAGCGAAAGAAACAATCAACAGAGCGAAGTGATTCAATTAAGTCTTATCCTGAGGTACTTGCTCTACGAGGGTGAAGTAAGCCTATGGCTGCAGTTAGTTCTTGTTATTTTGTGACAATAACTGTAACATTTGTATTTTCACAATTCGTTCTCAAGATAACTTAGTGAACAAAGTTATCACACTCTTTCTATGGACGAGGAAATGGAGTATCAGAAGTTTGTGCTGTTTTCCCAAGATAGCCCAGTCTGAGGAACTGGGGTGCTTGCCAGGCCTTCCAGTCCTGAGTGCATCCTATAATCTCTTTGTGCCTCAAGGTATGCACTGGATCAGCCCATCTGGTGTCCTCTTTTTCTAGGATAGGGATGTCGAAAGGGTGGCCTGGAAGCATTGCTTGGTGGCTCTGGTGGTAAATGGCAACCTCCTCACCTCTCCTGTCACGTGCTGGCCCAGCTTTGGGGTAGGGAAGTGACATGGTGCCCAAGGGTACCTCTGAGCTTATTAAATCCTTATCACATTTCCTGTGGGAATTCTGAGTAATTTAAGCAATAGATCAATAGTCGGAAGGATAGAACGGTGCTATCTTCATTCTTAAGCCAGCCTGCTGTGCTGAGCTTTACACTCATTGCTTTTCACTCACTGTGAATTTTATCTAACTTCCTTCTCTTCCCACTCGTGTCCCTGCAACCAAAGGTATTGTAATACGTTTACTGTCTTCTCTTACCACGTCCTCCATTCTGAGCCTTGTCTCCACTTTACCAATCTCTCTTCCCATTAAAAAAAAAAAAAATGCTGCCTTCCAAGTGAAAATTAATAGGTACATTTCTCCTGAGAGAAATTCTTCTCTTGCCTAGATAGCTATGCTTTTCCTGAACAATCAGCCTGTTTTTGTCTCGTGAAAACTGAATTGTGTAACGGATCAGGCTTCCCTAGTTGAGCTGGCTGATAGCAAGGTGAGAACCAAGTTCATGAATTTCCCATTGCACATACTGATTCTCTATCATGGGTATTTTTGTATTAACCTCATTTTGGGGTACTTCTCATAACTCTACCCTTGTTTTGCTTTTTCTTTTTCCACTTATTTTAAAACATGGTCTCTTGCTGTAATATATGCATCTCTTTGGCCACCTACTAATTCAAGTCCAAATTGGAGACGGGTTAGCTCAGACAGGCCCATTTCTGGCAGAAGGGTGGGTCCTCTGTGAGGGTGTGCTCTTCAAGGTCCAGTTGGAATCTGCTTCCTCATCAAGAGACACGGGGCAGTGTTTCCATTATGTATGAGATGACTTTCTAGCTTGGCCTTTATTTGACCCTGTTTACAGGTGAGCCCCTGTCTGCTGAACTGCCCTACCTAAGTCTGGATTTTATTCATGTGTCCATTTATTAATTAATTTACTGATTCATCCCATCTATGCCTTCTTCATTCCTTCCTCTATTCGATGTTCGTTGAGTGGCTTCAAAGTACTTACTACATACTGTTCAAGGCTCTGCGGGGGCACAAATAGGAAAATACGTATTTACCTCCCCATCTGCTGTGGGAGACAGGTGTGAACACACATGAACATTGTATAAACAATGGATTCAGTTCTGTTCAAGACAAGTAGATGTCCAATATCCTGGGCTGGGCCCCCTCAGAGAAGAGCATTTGAAGAAGGGTTCCTATAGGAGGTAACATTGTAGCGTTGCCTAAAAGCTGAGGAAGTGTTTGTTAAGTGGGGCAGGCCGGGCAGGGGGTGGGGTGTGTCTGGGGGAAGCTCTTCAGGTGTAGGAAACTGTATGTGCAAAGAATATGGGTGTTTCAAAGTGGGTCTGTTCAGGGAATGCCGGAATAAGGTTCACTACGGTTGTTGGAAGACAAGGCTAGAAAAGAAAGCAGGCGTCAAATAAAGAAAGATCTGGTCCCCAAGTGAAATTCAGTCTTCCTTTCATTTAAACTTGACCCCATTGATGAGAGACTTTTTATTTTTTTTTATTTTATTTTTTTATAATGATTTTTTATTATATTATGTTAGTCACCATACAGTACATCCCCGGTTTCCGATGTAAGGCTCGATGATTCATCAGTTGTGTATAACACCCAGTGCACCATGCAACACGTGCCCTCCTTACTACCCATCACCGGACTATCCCATTCCCCCACCCCCCTCCCCTCTGTAGCCCTCAGTTTGTTTCTCATAGTCCATAGTCTCTCATGTTTCATTCCCCCTTCTGATTACCCCCCCTTTCTTTATCCCTTTCTTCCCCTACTGATCATTCTAGTTCTTATGTTCCATAGATGAGAGAAATCATATGATAGTTGTCTTTCTCTGCTTGACTTATTTCACTTAGCATTATCTCCTCCAGTGCCGTCCATGTTGTAGCAAATGTTGAGAACTCGTTCTTTCTGATAGCTGAGTAATATTCCATTGTATATATGGACCACAACTTCTTAATCCAGTCATCTGTTGAAGGGCAGATGAGAGACTTTTTAAATTCCAGGATACTAATTTTAACCGTTCTCATTTATTATTAATTGATAAAAATTAACAACCAGTAGTCTTTGGGTCGATTTTTGTTTTTGGTACTTATAACCCCATTGCAATTTGAAAGGAACATAACTTTTTTTTTTTTTTTTTTTAGATTTTATTTATTTACTTGAGGAGGGGGGTGGTGGGGGAGAGCACAAGCAGGGGGAGAGGCAGGCAGAGGCCGGGGGGGAAAGCAGGCTCCCTGACCCAGGGCTCAATCCCAGGGTCCTGGGATCATGACCTGAGCCAAAGTCAGAGGCTTAACCCACTGAGCCATCCAGGTGCCCCTGATAGGAACATAACTTTAAAGTAACCACCTGGTTGCTTGTTAGCTCATTACTGTTAGAGTTGATTTGAATCCAGAATGGTATCAGAGAATGGCCCAAAGTGAATCTGGTCTCCGATTCATACAGTCCTTATTGGGACTGTACACATTTAACATTTCCTCCCTAAGAAAGTTTAAAGCAACTATTGCTTTTCACTATCCTGGGAGGCTGTAATACCTCTCAACGCACCCTTGACCACAAGCAAGACTTCTCATTTTTTTTCCCGGAAAAAAAAAAATTAAGGTAAGTCATGGCGTGAATGAAAATCTTAAAGACTATGAGATTTGTTTTGTTATTGTTAATTCTCCCCAACTTTCTTCCTTAGCACTAAGATATTACGTAGGATGCAATATTTCATTTAAAATTAAATGTGCCACTTGTTGTGCTTGGTGTAAAAGTATAATGACTCCAGGACCCATTGAAGATTTCCAGTTTGAGCTCTGAGGCTTTGGTTTCTCATTCAGTTTTTAGACTCTCCACAAAAACATTTTTGTAAAGAAAAATCTCCTCAGCTAAGGAACATGGAGGAACGCCAGGACTTAGCTGATCTCTGTAAATTGGCAGGCTTGGAAAAGCATCTTCCAACTGATTTTCAGACATAGTGTTAGCAATCAACAAATATTTTCTGAGCATTGCACACACACATTAAGGATGACTTTGAAATAAAATTGTTGAAAAAAGAGATGTGCTCTTAAGGGCAATGTTGGGCCCTGCTTCTTCGTGGAGACATAATGTGCCTGTTTCCAATCTCTAATATAGCCTTGTGAAAGCACCGGGAACCTTTGGGGAAAAATAGTATAAATCAAATGAATATACCCCTTTGTGTAGGCTCAAAGAGAATGACACAATTTAAACGATAGATTAAAGAAAATAGGCTCCCACCTGTGGACACGTGTGCGTGTGCACGTGGGGCTCTCGTTTTGGAGACTGGAAATGGAGGTAGTTAAAAGGTTGAATTAAAAACAATGTGAGTGGTTAACCTTTTTATGTTGCTTTGCAATGCTGGATTTTATCCTTCCTTATCTTGGTCCACCATTTAAAGAGCGTTCTGTGTTTGAAAAGGAATGAAAAAAACCTAATCTGCCAATAATATCATAAAATGCCAGTGAGCATAGCTATCTTACAGGTCATTTGGACCCAAGTCCTCATCACGGATGAATCCGTTTTCTTTAAAATTGCAATGGACAAGTCTAAATTACTACAGCAAAGATATTTGGCTCTCACGGTCAAAGGAAACCTGGTAAGTGTTGTGTCTGTGGTCCAGCCACAAAGGCCACCAGCAGTGGAAGTCAGAGACATGATCTTTGGATGGACAGATTTTGCTGCAGGGGTGTTTAGACCCAGCCAGTGCGTGTTTCTAGGGACCCCTTTTCATTCTTTTTTTTTTTTTTTTTAAGATTATTTATTTATTTATTTGACAGAGAGAGAGACAGCCAGCGAGAGAGGGAACACAAGCAGGGGGAGTGGGAGAGGAAGAAGCAGGCTTCCAGCAGAGCAGGGAGCCCGATGCGGGGCTCGATCCTAGAACGCTGGGGATCACACCCTGAGCCGAAGGCAGACGCTTAAGGACTGAGCCACCCAGGCGTCCCTGCTTCCTTTTCATTCTTAACAAGTTATGTAGACAGTGATTTCTTTTGATTTGTGTTATCAGGAATTACAGGACTGTTTCTCATTCTTTAATTGAGACCTAACAGAAAGAGGAGTCATACTTCTGGGGAGTAAAAGGAAAATTAATAGAGTTGAGTTGACGCACCTGTTTGGAAGTCAAAATCGGGCATGGATTGACTTCTTAAACTTTCCCTTCCAAAGGCAGAGCCTTCCTGGTCTGTGTCTGCACTCCTGTGTCAGCGTGTCTAAACTCCGTCAGCGAAAAGCCCCCAAGAGCGGCCTCTGCTTTCTTTTGTGTGGAGCGTGGTCACACCCAGTGGCCAGTTGGGTTAATCGCACATATGTATTCCCCACGGATACCTGAGAAAGAGCAGCTGGCCTCAGTCACTTCCCAGAGTGGATGCCAGAGGCCAATTTGGATAATAGCAGAACCACCTTGTTCCATTCCTTTGTTCCAAAATGCAGCGCCGGGGTAGGAAAAAGCCCCACACCATTCATGATGTTAACAATGGCAGCATTAGCAGTGACTGGTCTCCCACCGCGTTTGTTATTCTTAAAATTAGGACCCATGAATATAATGAGATGGATTTTCACAGGAACATTTAAGGGCAGACTGAGACAAAGAGGTATTGCTTTTTATTCTTATTTCCCTTTATTTGTGCATAATTTAAACATTTTGAGTGTTAACTGTTCTTTTCATTTTGTGTTATTTTTGAATTGAAGGGAGCAATATCAGGTAATGTAACAAAAAAAAAGACCATCTTTTTAGAATGCAAATTGGGGCAGAAACCCTATTTATAAATTTTTAAGAACTGTAGGAAACAACTCCAAACTGTAGCATCCCCTATTAGCATCACAATGACATTTTCTTTCTTGCCTGCTTGCTTTCAAAAACTCTCCGGAGTAGACACTGTTGTCACTCAGGGGCAGGTATGACTCATAGATAGGAGCACGGGAGTTGTGCTTGTGACTTGTGCTTTCCTGTTAGGCTGGTGATCACGAAGTAGAATTCATGTCCATGGAAGATGTCTCACCAAGTGAAAATGTAGCCCATTTCTTTGTAGGAGAGGGCCAAACTGGCTAGTTTCTCTGCACCATGGGTAGATACAATTTTCATGATCTCTGAGGTCTTTTCAGAGTCTCCTATGGTCCCAGATCCTCACAGCAGCTCTGATATTCATCCCACTTACAGCCTAAGTCAAGCCTCGCTTTTCTAATTGAACCTCTAGTCAGTGATGATCTCCCCTTGTCTGATGTTCAATCATTTGGCACTTAATGAAGAATAAGGGCTTTAACCGCCCACGACAAATTGAAGCCAAGAGACCGGCGTCTGAGTCTCCAGCTTCACCCCTAACCAACAGCTGAGCTTGGTTTGAAAATTACTCGCTTCCAACCAGAAGGACTTGATCTCCTTCTGTATGACCAGAAGGTTGTACTAGAAGATATCTGACATCCCTTCTGGCTCCTTGAGAGTAACTTTTATCAGACCCTCTTCCCCTCTCTTGATTCATTATTACAACTTGATTATTTTCTTTCCAACGTTATTCATTTCTCATTTAAATCTAGCTATTTATAATGAGTTCTGCAGTCTTGGATTGGTGTTTGGATCCCCCCTCCCTGTTTCTGTGCTTCCTGTGAGTCCTGCAGCCAAGATCTACTGCCAGGGACCATGTGTGTGGTTAGTGATGTGTGTTCTTGTTTTATTGATGTAGAGCTCTTATTTCTGTTTCAGTGCACAGAACATTTCCCACTTGATGCTCAGAAGAGGGAGAACCAAAATATTTTACTATTAAAAACAAAACCCTGAAATCATTGTGTTGTTTGCTCCTCCCTTGCCTGACTCTCATCAACCTAGACTCTTCTGAAGAGCTTCCGTTTTCTGAACATCTATAATGGCCCCAACTGACTAGACTAGTGAGGCATTCTTACCAGAAAGATGTTTAAGGAGGTTACATGGAAAGAACATGGCATTCTTGTTTCTGTATAATGATGGACTTAACTTTCAGTTGTTCCTCTAAACAGGAGGAGTATTTCCCTGCCAAGAAAATTTGAAACCCTTCTTCATCCATAGTGAAGAAGAAGGAGGAGGAGGAGGAGGAGGAGGAGGAGGAGGAGGAGGAAGAGGAGGAGGAGGAGAAGAGGAAGGGGAAGGAGAAGGAGAAGGAGAAGGAGAAAGGGAAGGAGAAGAAGAAGGAGAAGAAGAAGAAAAAGAAGGTGAAAAAGAAGAAGAAAAAAGGAAGGAAGGAAGGGAAGAAGGAAGGAAGGAAGAAAGAAGGAAAAAATCTGATAAAAGAACACAGTTGCCAAAGAGAAAGTCAATATAGCCACAGTAAGCAGAGGTTCACCAGCTGCAAAGTCACCAGCCAGAATCAGATTTGGTGGAATTAAAAAAAAAGGAAAACTTCACTGGAAATTGAAAGTTAAAGGCTCAGTGCTTAAAGATAGAAGTTTAATAAAGCAGATAATAGATGCTAAGAGTGACCACAGTGCTTAAGCAAGAAGCCAATTCTTTTGACCAGTGATTCTGAAACTGTAATCTTATCAAAATCATCTGGGTGGCCCTTCATAAGTCTAAGTGCTGGGACCCACACCCTGGGCTTGTGATTCTGTCCATCTGGGATAGGGCCAGAGAATTTGCATTTTTAATAGTTCTTAGATAATGTTGATGCTAAGTTTCTTGAAATCACACCTACCTCATAGGACCATTCTATTAAGCAAGCTAATATTTTTCAAATGCTCAGATCAATGTTAGGCACTCAAAAAACATAAAAAAGAATTTTAAATGTCTAATTACAAGTGCCCTGTCAGTTATTACTATGCATAATGTCTAGATTCTGCTACTGAGGGTGCACCAAATCAGATAAACACCAAATAGCATTTTATTCTAACAAAGCTGATTATGGTCTGATTGTACTACATGGTACCACATGACACTATTTTGCTGACCTATCAGAAAATGCCTTACTATTTTTAATACCGTATTCTCTGGAAGGTGTGGATCTAGACCTCTTGTTTCTATTTCTCTGATTGGTGCTGACACCTAGTTGGTGCTCAGTGTATTAGTTTATCTATACCCATATCATTGTGCCTGTAACATAGACATGAGAGGCAAGAATTATGGGGGACAAGATATATTGTCACAAAAGAATATCTTTTCTACCATCCATCCATCCAAGCATATTCCCAGTCTGTGGATTACCTTTGCATTTTCTTACTTGCATCTTTTGAAGAACAGAAGTTTAAATTTTGAATGAAGTGTAATTTCTTGTTTTTTCCTTTAATATTTAATGTTTTTATGTTCTAAGAACTCTTTGCCTAGTCCAAGATTGTGGAGATCTTTCCCTTATATATTTTTCTAAAAGCTTTATGATTTCAGGTTTTATGTTGAGTTCTTTAATACATTCAAATAAATTTTTGAGGCCTGAGGTTCATTTCTTTCCATACCGATGGCCACTTGTTCAGCACCATCTGCTGAAAAGTCTACACTTTCTTCACTGAAATGCATTCATATCTTTGTCAAAAATTAATTGACCATATGAGTTTGGTTCTAATTCTGGAATCCATTCTGTTTCTTTCTATGTCTATCCTTACACCAAACCCACATTGTCTTGATTTCTATGGCTTTATAGTAATTCTTGAACTCAGGTAGTGAAAGCCCTCCAAGTTTAACCTTCTTTTCCAGAAATTATTTTGGGTCTATTCTATGTCCTTTGCATATCCACATGCATTTTAGAATACCTTGTTAATTTTTTATAGAAGAGTATGATGGTATTTTAAACAAGATTGCCTTGAAGATGAGATCAGTTTGGAGAGAATGCTTATCTTAACAAGATTGAGTCTTCCAATTCATGAACATGATAGATTGCTCCATTTATTTATATTCTTTATTCCTCTCAGCAATGTTTTGTAGGTTTTAGTACACAGGTCTTTTACATCTTTTGTTAAATTTATTCCTGAGTACATTTTTGTTTTGTTTTTGATGCTAGTATGAATTTTATTGTTTTAAACATTTAAACAAGTTGAATTGTGTATTGCAGGTGTCTAGTAATACACTTAGTTTTTGTATATTGACCTGACTTGTGACCTTATTAAATTCATTTAGGAATTTTTGTACCTCTTTTTGGAGATTCTTTAGAATTTTCTGTACAGAGAACTGTGTCTTCTACAAATAAAATTCTTCCCTTCTAATTTTATGCCTTGTATTTCTTATTTGCCTTATTGCACAGTGTAAGAACGTCAGTACAATATTGCAAAATAGTGGTAAGTGGTGAAAGCAGACACCTTTGTCTTTAATCTTTGGGACAAAGCATTTATTTTTTCAGCATTAAGTGTGCTATTACTGTAGGTTTTCCATTGATGCCTTATATATGGATGAGGAAATTTTCTTCTATTTCTAGTTTGTTGAGAAATTTTGTTATGAATAGCCGTTGAATTTTCTAAAGTGCAACCTCTGCATCCATTGAAATACGTAAATGGCTTTTCTTCTTTATTCTGTTAATGTGTAAATGATCTTGCTTGATTTTCGAGTGTTGGGCCAACCTTGTTTTCCTTGGATGGGCAGTACCTGGTCATGGTGTAATATTCTTTGTATACATTGTTGAATTCTGTTTGCTAATTGATTGTTAATAATTTTGCATACATGTTCACATGTATGGGATTTTTATCTTTGGTTTTCTCCCCTTGAAGTCTCTGTTAGGTCTGGTATCAGAGTCATGCTGGACTCCTAAGAAGAGTTGGGAGATACTGTTCCTCCTCTAGTTCCTGAAAGTACTTTCATTTAAAAATCGGTACTATTCGATTCTCAAATGTTTCATAGAATTTAGCATGAAAACCAACTGGGTATAAAGTTTTCTTTGTGAAATTGTTTTCACTGTGAATTTAATTTCTTTAACAGATACATGGCTACTTAAATTTTGTACTTCTTCTGCAGTCAATTTTCTTACATTGTGCTTTTCAAGGAAATAACTTCATTCAAGTTATCAAATGTATAGAGTATTATTCGTGATATTTTCCTTTTGACCTTCCAATGTCTGCAAGAACTTCAGTGATAGCTCCTCTTTAATTCTTGGTTTTCGTAATTTGTGTTCTCTTTCTCTCTCTAAATCTAGCAAGATGTTTGTCAATTTTATGTGTTCGAAGAACCAACTTTTCCTCTATTTTTTTGTTTGCTTTTACTTCACAACATTTTTACTCTAATATTTATCCTGTCTTTGCTTCTGCTTTTTCATGGGCTTAATTTTCTCTTCTTTTTAACTTCTTAGGATAGAAACTTAGATTATTGATTTTACCCCTTTATTATTTTGCAACAGGGGTATTTTTCATATGTTAGCTAATTTATGCCACAGGTACCATCATTGCTTCCATTTTATAAATAAGCCGAGGCTCAAAGAGCTTATAACTCTTCTGGGATTAGAGAGGTAGAATGGATGGAACCTGAATTCAGACCCAGGCAGCAAGGCTCCTATGTCTGTCTGTGGGGCCTTGAAAGCCACGGATGACGCACAGGCTTTGTACCCTGAGGGAACTGAAAAGTCAGAACTCAAGGACTGCTAAGTGCTTCCTTTGGTCATGTTTTGCACAGTCCCCAGTATGTTCTTGTCTCAAGCTCCTTTCTTCCCTTAGCCATGAGCCCAATGTATGACACAGCGTGCCGGGACACCACAAGCACACGCTTAGAGGCTGCAGACCCACGTGGGTAGCTTAGATGCTCTTGTTGAGTATATAAATATGCTTTTAATGCAGCTTCATCAATAATCAACCCCCACTCTCCCCATCCCCACACCTCCCACTTGTCTTCCTCCCTCCTCCAACATGGATGCTTTGGGGCCTACGGGTGGGGATCCCCTTGCCACCAGCCAGCAATTCTCTAGCATCCAGGGTCTGCAAGGACAGGAGTGCGGGAAGTTTTCAAGGTCTGTGCTCCAGGCTGCGTGATGCATTGACTACTCCCTGAAGAGCCCTCTGCTTATAATCGCAGAGATTTTGGCATGTGCTCCCTGACGAAAGAACAGATGTTTCCTTCGAGAACAAAAGAACAGGGCATAACTGTTGGCCTAATGGTTTGCCACTAAAAACATTGAATGTGGAAGCAACAAGTCCTAACGCGAATGTCCCTGCAGGATCACGAAGCTGGTGCCAGGAATCAAGAGTGAAATGAGAGGACTCAGTGCTGCTTTTTCCGTTTCAATCGGCAGTGTACTGGATGTTTTTAACCTCTTCAGGTAAGTGGCAACAGAATATTCTTTCTAGCTGTGTGCATGCGCTGTGTGGCCGTCCAGTAACGATGGCTTCGTGACTGACCTTGCAAGATCCCACGTCTGGGATCATTTTGGAGACGCATCAGATAGTGATTAGGGGCACTATTGAACCTGCACGATCCGCCTGCAGTCCATTTACTGGGGAAGCATTCTCTAAGACACAGCTCTCACTCCAACTACAGACACCAGTGCAAGTTTTTCTCTTCTATGCCAGCTGGAACTTCAAAGTACAAAGAGCCCACACATAAAAATGGAAAAAACAAAGAGCCTCAAAAAAAGTCCTAGCCTCAGAGCTCACCTTCCAAAATTCAGGACGCCTCTCATGTTAGAAACCTTCCACCCAACAAACACATCACGTGTCCCATGGGGCTTCAGTCACGTTCCTAGATAGCTCCTCCAACTCTTCATCTCTGAAGAATATCTCCTTTGAGGCTGTCCTTGGCTTTAGCCGAAAGGAAAGACATTTTCTTTTTTATTCTTTCCCTCACCCCGTTACCCCAACTGTTTTCTTAAATTATCAGAATTGGGAAAAATATTATTTTGATTCTTTCAACTTCTTTTACTTTGAGCTGTTCATCACCAAAAAAGACCAGTCTTTGAGTTTTGCAAGTCACAGTTAGAAAAGAACATTCATGGCATCTCCTACTAAAATCTGTACTATGTCAACATGATATTTACAAATCTCTGCTCAAATTTCCTTTCAACTTCAGCCAGAGAGATGATATATCCCAATGTGGCAACTGGGCAGTCCTAGTTGATGCTTCTGGTCCTGGTTTATCCCTCTTGTCCTGATGTTCTGTTTGCTGATTTGGACAATTCGTTATATGATCATAATCTCCTTAGCAAGCGTTTTTGAAAATATTTATCATTATTCTAATAATTTATTGACACTGGCACTATACTGGTGATGTGGGAAATGTGTAACCAAACATTGGGAGTGATGTAATGTTTTCATAAAGTGAATCTCCTAATTGCATATAGATTAAAGTCCATATTGTTTTTCCTTAAGTTTGGTTGAGGTAATGTAATTACGAAAATGTTGTTTCTTAGAAGTCTTAAGGTTTTGAATTTGGTAAGGTACATAGAATAGTTGTAAGTGCTCTCATATTTGAGTTCCAAATGTGGGTTACATTTTTGAATTGTGTAACAGCCCAGGAATACATTAAAAATCCCATAATTCTATGCTTTTGTTACTTGTAACTATACATTGTACATTACAGAGACCAAACATCAAAAGTAGATTCCTTTAGAAATTGAATGAGTATGAATTACAAGGTGACAAATCTTAACATTCTAATCGAGTTAGGACATTCTTCGAAAGAGTGGGTCAGTGTGAAATTTAGACACATCAGTGTCCACTGTCATCTCTGATCAACTGTGTGGTTCTGGGCTGCTTTCACCCTCTGTCTCAGTTTCCCGATCCACTAAGAGGTCATATATACACTTTCTTTACAACTTCTCACAAAATTCTTGTAAAGGTAAGCAGGCCCCTATCTGGGCTAGTGCTCTGTAAGTAAAACACATTATCCATCTTACTCTAGCTGCACTTAACCTAATACAGTAGGATTCTGTGGCAATCACATCACAAGATACTGGAAGTCTCAGTCTCTGCGGGACAGCACTCAGGATGAATTAAAAATTTGGGTCAGAAGGCCCTGGCTGCTAAATGACATTTTTCCATGTTCCAGACAGTGAGCAAAATTCCACAAGTATCTCAGCTCATCTCTTGTTTATTTTCATGGCTTGATTCAAAACTTAATAAAAACAAGTGTACATCTACTATATTTCAAAGTTGTACTACCTGGGTGGGAGAAAAACTTCCATTTCTATGGGAATAAAAAAGTCATTTTACAAAACTGAAAATGATGAAAATTGAAAGAAGGAAAACGATGGGTGCAACTGACTGATTTCCCGTCCTTGGGAGCACACTAGAAGGTTGTGATGCTACTTGGTTCTCTCCCTCCTTCTCCAATGATTGGATGCCACACCCTAATGAAAATAAACACTGCTGTGTTGGTTTTGTTCAAATATGTTTGCATTTCAATCAATAACAGTGATGCCCACCTGTCTCTATTTCATCCAGAATGAAAGCTCTGGGTTGAAAAATCCTCTTGACTGGACGCAAAGGAAAAGTGTGAAACCCGCAGAAGTATATACTGTTGTCCTGATGTCGGTGCACAGGTGATGTGAAGTAATTTTTCCAGCAGGAGTGACAAATAGAACTCAAGTTATCTTCCCCTTTACCTATGGCATCTTGTAAGTGATGGCTCATATTATAAAAGCAGCTACCCGGCTCAAGGATCCTGGTCTGTGAGTACAAGTCCATGGATTTCTGGGAGAGTCAGGTGTCCCTGTTAGGCTACCAAGACACCCTGCTTTGCCTGAGACGGTCCAGGTTTGTACGTTTGGCCCAGTATGATTTTTAATAGCACCTCCTCTCATTCCTAAAGTGTTTGAATTTGGATGATAAATTACTTGGTCACATTACCCACGCTGGTTGCTGAGCACACAACCTGGGTGTTAGTACCCCTGTGTGCTCACCAGTTGGGAGGCCGGGAGCAGGTGACCCCCACCCATGACCGATACACAATATCTGGGTGGACCGAGATGCCTTGATGACAGTCAATTTGTTAGTCTGTGCTCTGTCTTTTAATACATATTCCCAAACTAATTGTCTCACTAAATTCGCTAAGTGTATTTTCTGGCTGCAACATTTCTATTTGGGAAAGATGCCAGGATTGTCAGCCAGTAAAGACTTTAGTCCTTTCTTGGCCAATTTGCCAAAAAAACATCAGAGGGAGTTATTGATCTTTTCCCTTGTACTCATTCAGCTAATTTTTTTTCCCAGTTTCCTTTCTTTTCTTCTTCTTAAGCTGACATCCAATAAAAGCTATTTCTTTCGAGTGCCAGCAACATGTCAGAGCCAACACCATTCACAATATGAGTTGCAGTTTTCCCCTTTGCTCTACAAAGACCCTTTTCTTGGTTCTATTGACAAGACAGGTATCTGTCAAGCTTGCTTCCCTCTTGCATTTATTTTTTGGGTGGCTACGAGCCTTGACGAGTCCATGGGACTAAATCCCATTTGGATACTGCATTTGCATCTGATTGCACGTTGCACACTTTTTTTTTTTTTTAAATTACACAATATACAAGTTATCAGGGCAATCTTATTTTATACTTAAATTGTAAAAGAAAGCCTGGAGGATTAGTCAGGGCATTTAAATAGCTAATTAGTTTCTCAACGGGAGTAAATTTTGGATTTGGCCTTCAGAAATATGAACTATTCTTTCAAAATCTCTGACACCGAATAGTGCTGCATTCCCCACTGTGAGAGCTGTTCACCTCCGGCCTTTTCTTAGCTGGAGGCTCGCTCTCATATTGTCCTATTAGGTAAGATAAAAGAAGGAGGCCTTGGGGATTGCAACAGAAATACCAGAGAGCTGGGCAAAGTGGCGACAGTGGTGATAAATATTTAAGATCTCCGGGAAGCTGTAAAGAGCAACATAGCGACAAGTATTAGCACATGCTGGTGAGTGAGCGCCATGCAAAGTGAGAGCAGGACAGGACAAACCCTCACTCTCTTTGCCTGAATTGTTCTGAAAACAGCGTACCCCTCCGCTTGCTGGGGCCCCGTGGAGCCGCTGTGGTGATGCTTGGAGGCTCTGTCGCGGGGAGAGCATCATGGTGAGCACAGAATCACCGCCCAAGGACAGCACAGCTCTCTGGGTGGTTCTCTCCGGACCACCGTGAGAATAATGAAGACCAACGTCGTGTTCCCTACACTGACAGCAGCGGAAGTGGCTGGTCTGAGCGCCTGGCCTGTCAAACCACTACCGCCAAGCTTCTCATCCTTCGGTGATCCCTCCTGATGCCGCTTCATAGAATTTCAAAACCGTAGGAACGCAAACCAGCGAATTTTTCTTTTTATTCCCTTTCTTCTCCTTCCTGCCCACTCCCCCTGGTCCTAGGAGCAGGGCTCCTGAGGTTACTCAAGCCACTTTGGGTGGAAATGACGGAGGTGGGAGGGAGACAGTGATCTATAAGTAATTTACAAACTGATCTGTGCATTCTAAAAATATGCCTGTGAAATTTTCGTAATTCTAAAATGGGAATGGAACCAAAATGTTTAGTCAGACACGATAATTATAGCTAACATTTATTGAATGCTTATAATGGGCCAGCTACTGTTCTAATTGCTTTACATTTATTAGCTAATGTAGTTCTCACAATAGCCCAATGAGACCATTATTATCACCATTTTACAAAGCAAGAAACAGCACAGAGAGGGTGGGATGCAATGGAGGTCAGCAGGGGTGGAGGGTGGAGTCGGTGTTGGGATCCAGCTCTTCTCACACCCCCAGCAGCGCCTTTAAGGGTATATGGTACTGGCAGTGCGGTTCAAACTGACCCTAATTCCTGCCCCTAACTCTTAGCGAGTTTTGTAAGGACTGTTCTTATAATAGGTGAAGAGCAATATTTTAATTTCTTATCCCAGAAGTGTTAATAATCAGAAAGCAATATTGTAGAATAAATTGTGCCTGGATATTAATTACCTTGATTATGTATGCGTAAGTTTCCTACGGCTGCTGGAGCTGAGTTCTGCAGACTGGATGGCTTAAAATATCAGGCATTTATTGTTTCACGTACGCAGAGCCTGGAAGACTAACATCGTCAAGGTGCTGGCAGGGCAGAGCTCTCTTCAAAGACGCTAGAGAAGAACCCATCCTTTGCACTTGCCAGCTTCTGGTTGTTGGCGTCCATCCCGCTTGTCGATGCATCATGCCAATGTCTGTCTCCATCATCACTCAGTGATTTCCCTGTGTGTCTGTGTCCACTATTTCCTCTTCTTATGAGGACACCAGTCATTGGATTAAGGGCCACCCTAATCCAGTATGACCTCATCTTCACTCGATTATATCTGCAAAGATGTTTCCGAGTGGTCACATTCACAGGTACTGGGGACTAGAACTTGAATGTATCTTTGGCTGGGGAGGGGGGGCAAAATTCAACTCATAACAATATTCCTATCTGCTCAGCCCATATTATGTCCTCTGTTCTGATCTTGAGAATAAGTCAAGAAAAATGTTTTCCCCATGCATTTTTTTTTCCTTTAACACATGTACATGATTCTTTTATTTTCTCCTTCCAACAGCATCTATTCTACCAGCAGATGTTTCTCCCGTAATAACAAGCAGATGAATTCCACACTTGAGGGACCTGGCATCTGGGTAGAGCAGTTCTCATGATAGACTTTTTATAGCAAAGCCCTTTTATTCTCTCTTCTCAACCTACTTTTCCATAGTCATCATGACAGTAGCATGGAAGTGATCGCATAATTGATGTTTTCAGTTTCATTGTGCAACAAGGATTTCTCCATACCATTATGAGAACTCTGGTTATTATTTAACTTACCTGGTAATACTTGAGCAAAGAGAAGATATATAATTGGACCATTCTCATCTTTGGTGCTGAAGTTTCCTCCCCTTTTTTTTTTCTTTTGCTCTAGTATTGCAATGAATATTTGTGCATACATCTTCCACTTTTTTTGGATTTTTTTGTAAGAGGAATTTCTAAAAGAATATAATATTTTGGTATATCTTGATGGTCTGTCATATGATACAGACTGCTGTCAGAAATTGCACCAGAATCACTCCCTGTTGTTGTCATCAAGCTTGTAGCGTTTAAAACATTTTTTAAATAGTCTTTAGTTATTCTAAATTTTATTACATTACTATCATGGTTGAACACTTTTCAAATGCATTTCTTCTAAACTTTAAAATCATCTGGGAACTGAAAAACAGGGCAGCTTATCTTTCTTTCACAGTTGTTCAAAACACGTGGGAAGGAAGTTAGATTGAATTGGTTGCATAACCCAATATTTAAAGTTTCCTGAGTTGATAGGGCTACAATAATATAAACTTTGTTCATAATGCCCACATCTTCAAATTTTATAATTAAAATAGTTCAAATTTAAAAAGGACAGATTTTTTTTATTAATATAATTTTAAGTGTGTGAGAAAAAAAGACCCAGTGTACATAACTTATTTTAATTAAATAAGATTATTTAAATGTTTGCTATGCTTGGTGGTTTTTTTTTTCTAATTTACACTGGTAAACACATGTCCTAAATACTCACTATTAACTTGTTGAATGGAGGATGATTCACCCCTTAATAGATTCATAAGTATTTGCTTAAATTAGCTTTAGTAAATAAAATTACCAGCTTATCACTCACTTTTCTAAAATTACTACTGCTAAAGTAATTTGCAAGTTTATCAAATTGCATTATGACTTAAAAACGTATAATAATACACATTGATTAAGAATTTACCTTTATATGGGATTTCTGAAATGAATTCATTTAAGATTCTATGTATGATTAAAGGAGACACATTTCAGCAAATATATTCTCAGTGATATGTATTTTAAATCACATCTACTTTATATCGGTTATTTATTATAATTGAATCTGAGAGTGTTCTGCTGAGGGCTGCCTTGCAAAGAGGGATTTTTTTTTTAGCCAATACCATCATACTTTATTTCAAATTAATTATGTTTCTCTGGTTCTCCCGTTTTACAGAAACCATGGAGCTGACCCCAGACTCAGAGTCACTTTGGGTACTCAGTCCTAAATTTATTTAAGGCCAGCCCCCTTCTTGGCCTCCACCCATAGATTCACTGTTGCCTTGGACTTAGGAGTTCTGGGCACAGGCAAATAAGACAGTGACCTCAGTCTCCGTGGACTGAATTCAGTGTTTAGTAGGTCTTGATTCTAGTCCCATTCTGACCATAGAACCCACCACAAAGCTAACCAATCAGGCTTCCTGCCGTAGGAACCAATTATACATACAATATATTCATATGCACATGCACGCACACACACTTCTTTGTGCACACATTGAAAATTTTTTGCATTTTAGCTCTCTGTATTCTAAGCTTGTTTTGCAATTGTCAAGGAACAGATAGCCAAGCATTTGTAATAGAAAAGGAAAAAGAATGTTATTAAAATCCATTTTGACTGCCTTAGCCCAGAAAGGAGTAGCATAGCTCCAGATAGCCTTTCGTTTAAACAAAGTATGTAGGTTGAACTTTGGTGCAGGATTTCAACGCTCAAGAGATTGGATTGGAGAGAAACAGGGAACCCAAAAGGTAGAGGAAGTCCTTTGCGTGAGAAATGAACACGCATCTCTGCTCCAGGGTGTGTGTGTGTGTTGGGGGCGGGGCATGAAAGGGGGAAGAGTAGGAAGGAGAGAGGCTTTCTGGAAGTCTAAGGACACATTTAGCCAGTGAGACATTTCTATTAGTTGGTGATGACTGGAAGAAATTAAAAAGGCAAGGGATGTCTAACATTTAGTTTTAAGTTGCTACTTCACGGCGTTATTGTTTAATTCCCTTCCACATTCCAAGTCTTTGGGGAATCAAGGGGAAGAGGCAGTGTTCCCTAGCTGGGTGGGCATGGGGACAGCGAATAGGAATAGAGAGCAGTCAGGAAAGCCATTCTACTTCTTTTTTTTTTTTTTTAAGATTTTATTTATTTATTTGACAGAGATAGAGACAGCCAGCGAGAGAGGGAACACAAGCAGGGAGAGTGGGAGAGGAAGAAGCAGGCTCACAGCAGAGGAGCCTGATGTGGGGCTCGATCCCATAACGCTGGGATCACGCCCTGAGCCGAAGGCAGACGCTTAACCGCTGTGCCACCCAGGCGCCCCAGGAAAGCCATTCTACTTCTTGAGAAATGATAACCTTGGCTCTATTGACCAAAGCTCTCATAGCCCCCCTTGAACTCTCTGCATTATAAGGATTTCCTGCCTTAGCCAAGAAGGCCTGTGTTTGAGTCAAAAGAATTCCCAAATACTTTTGTCTGTTCTCAAAATGGCTCACCTGAGAGCAGAGGGGTTTTACCTCAGTTCATCCATCACACCAGCCAGGCCAGCAGGCTGCAGGACCAGGAGCATCACAGCAGCTGAAAGAGGGTTCTGGAATCTTCCAGGGGGTGATCCTGACAGCTACCTGCTTACTCTCAGGCTGCTCTTGGCTCATTGGAGTCTTCTGGGTACTCAGGTCCTGGCTTGGACAAACTAGTCCTTGGACTCTGTTCTCTCACTTACCTGCTATTTATTCTTCATGCATTGTGTGGTTTAAACTCTAGTTTTTTTCATCTATCCTCATATTTGTCTCTAGAGGAATAGGTTCTAGCTTGTGTCTCCATAACAAATATTTTGCTTTGCCCACAGCTGGAGGATACCCCCTAAATTTTCAGCTTTACCTTTCCCCGGCAGGTCTATCAGAGGCTGAGTCCTAATTATTTTATAAAGTAGGATTCAAACCAGACAAGCTGGACTCACAAGCCAGGGCCCTCCCGACTACGCACACCTCGCTTCATTGCCTCACTGTCGACTGTCCCCTAGTGCCTTGCAAATAAAATGCACTCAACATACATTTCTGAATAAATGGATGAATGTTTTATTCTGATGGGAAAACAAAGGGGAGAAGAGAAATGGCAGAGGCATTCTAGTTGAAAAGGCACGCTATTAAGGCTAAATGTATTCATTTGTCTTTTTACCTAATAGGCAATAAAAGATTGCCCTGTTAGAAGAGAAATTCAAGGCCGGATGAGATGCCAAAGGGGCTTTTGTACAAAGTTTCCTGATATCCTTAAGCTTGTCATAGTTCCCTCTGGAGCATCTTTCTTAAAGTTCAAAGACATCAATTATAGATGCAGGGGGAAAACGCAAAAAGGGAAACAAAAACACAAGTGGAGCTATATTCAGCGGGAATTAAATACATATAGAAATTCATTAGAGAGGTACCTGACTTTTCCACAGCTTCGTACTTCTGTAAATCACACGGTAAACGATCCATTAGGCATCCGCGACAGAGACGTGGGATTTTGAAACAAACAAGCAAACAAAGAACCAGAGTTTGGGCTTCTGTCTATTCTCTGTAAACTATGTAACCTGAAGCAGCCACCAGCCCCTGAAAGTTTCAGCTGTCTCATCTGGGTACTGGAAATAATAATGGTTGCTCTCCTTGCTTCTAGAAATCCTCTGGAAGATCGAGATGCAGAGAGTATATCACCAATAACTACACTCCTCTAATGGGGTTGTTTTGGGTTCAGAATGGAGGGAAGTGTGGTCCCTCCCCAAATCTGGGTTTCTAGGAAAAGAGAGGTCTCCGGATGAGGAGAGAGGGTCTTGTGCAGAAAAAAGGATTAAAAGAAACATGGTAGGTCGTCTGTCGCCGAAAACCCTGCCAAAGATTGTTGTTTCTACTTGAGTAAAGACAGCGCACTCAGGAAAGACAACCTAAATGTCATTTTACACACGGAGCAGATGGGTGACTCCGGGTCCTAATCTTTTGAAAGCTCTGTTTTTTTTCACATGTAAAATGATAAAAATACCAATTCATATGTATGTTTGTTTCTTGTCTGCCAGATACTTTCTGGGATTTTCAAGGAAAATGTTGGAACTTTGCTTTGCATTTATTTATTTATTTATTTATTTTGCAAAGATATGTGTTTGTTTGTTAGTTTGTTTCTAGCCAGTCCTTTCACAAGGGACTCAATGCCTATCTGACATTCTTGGGATATTTTCCCAGTCCTGCCCCCTTGGGCCCGAGGACCTCGAAGATTCTGCTAAGATACGGGGTGACTGAATGCCTGAGCTGGGCAAAAAGCTTTTGTTCTCTACCCATTTCAGGTCTTTTCTTCTCGGGGGTCATACCACAGTGCAGTTCGAGGCGCGAGTTTACTTTTCCTCATCTTTATTTATCTTTCCCAAGATTTTCCAGCCAAGTTTCTCTTTGTGTTTCCGCCGCTGCCGCAGTCAGCCCCTCCACGGCTGAAAGCTGAAACACAGCTTTTGAGATTGGAGCAGGCATGTTGAAGGCGTTGTAGAGCCGTGTGGAAATAAATTGGTAGAGACGAGAACTTTGTGGAAGAGAAACTCACGTTTTCTAGAAAGTTTCTTCTATGCGGCCAAACTGCAGTTGTACATTCGCGTGGGGCAAGGAGGCTGAGTCCAGACAGGAGGGCTGGGGGTCTCCTGGTGAATTGCAAGCCCAGCAGCCAGGAGGAAATAGTAGAGTCCGAGGGGGGCCAGCTACAGAAAACTCCATATACTGAGGAGGGAAGACCTGCGTCTTCTTCTCACCAGCTCCTCCACATGCCTGTTCTTGGTCTCTTTTCTGAACCCAGGTGAAAAAAAGATCAGATCCACTTTCTTAAAGCAACGGTCTCACTTCAAAGCTCATTTGAAACCTCTATATACTCTTTCACACTATTTTCACCATGATAATTTGATATGGACTCGGCCAAATTAGTGACAAAGATTACTTCACATTTTTGGCTCCAAGGTAGTAGCTGGTGTTCCGTGTCTAGACAAATTTCACTCAAATTTGGAAAGCTAAGAGAAAACATTCACGCAGGTGGAATGTCTCTGCGGCTTTGGGGTTCCTTTAGGTACCTTAGCTGGTCCCAGACTCTAGGCCTCAAGGCTGGGGGAGGGCGGCTTGGGCTTCTCGTCTTGGTTTTACTGAATATTGGGCATTAATCAGTCACTGTAGTTCTAAGCGTGTGGCACGCACACATACACCCACTCATATTCACATGAATAATTACAGCGAACATATTTCCTTTCAAAGTGACCAGATTTTACTTAAGAAAAGAAACCAGCATCTAACAAATAATTAAATTGGGGTTAATCATTCCCATTATGAAATGCTTATTTTGGCTTTCGAGGAGAACTCAAATCTGGGATCTTTCAAACTCCCATCAGGCATTAGAAGTCAGTCACATATAATACAGGGATCTAATATTAGACAGCAATGGATCTTATATAAGAACTGAAACAAAGGTAGAACTGAAACGATTTCATGTGAATGTGAGGAGGTTGGACATATTTTTAAAAGAATGTTTCTCATTGTTGCATGCATAGTGAGAGAAACTGCCAAAATGTGGGCAAAACGAGAGAATTATGCAATGGGAGGAAAGAAATCAAAACATGTAGCATAATTTGGACTCTATTGTTATTAGAGTTTCTTTTTTTTGAATTAATAATAAAATTGAGCAGGTGGAATGAGTCAGTTGATGACTCAGGAAGGCCCATCGGAAACTTAAAACTGTTAAGTAAAACACTCTTCCTTACCATGAATTTCGGTTTCTTTAAATGGTTTCTCAACAGAAAACTGAATCTGTAAGAAGATCTCTACCCTGGGGTTAGCTGCGAGCCCCTACCCACCACCTGACTCTAAACCTTCAGGAAAATGATAGATTGCTAGGACAGATTGTTCACATAATTTCTTTAAAATGCAGAAAAGCAAAAAATTATTTTATTTTATTTTTTATTGAAGTACAATTATCATGGAGTGTTATATTAGTTTCAGGTGTACAACAAATTGATTCAACAATTCTGTACGTTACTTACTGCTCACCACGGTCAGTGTGGTCACCACCTGTCACCAAACAACGTTATTACAATCTTGCCCGCTAGATTCCCTATGCTGTACTTTTTGTCTTCCTGACTTCGCTATTTTGTAACAGGAAGTTTACAACTTTTAATCCTCTTTATCTGTTTCACCCGTCCCCGGCCACATGCCTCCCCTCTGGCAACCATCAGTTTCTTCTTTGGATTTAAGTGTCAGGTTTTTTGTCTGTCTTTTCTTTTTTCTTTGTTCATTCATTGGTTTTGTTTCTTAAATTCCATATGTGGGTGAAATCATATGGTATTTGTCTTTTTCTGTCTGACTTATTTCACTTAGGATTATACCTTCTAGGTCCATCCATGTTGTTGCAAATGGCAAGATCTTCTTCTTTTTTATGGCTGAATAATATTCTGGACACTTGGGTTGCTTCCATATCTTGGCTATTATACGTAATGCTACACTAAACATGGGTACATCTATTGCTTCGAATTAATTTTTTTCATTTTCTTTGGGTAAATACCCAGGAGTAGAATTACTGCATCATACGGTAGCTCTGTTTTTAATATCCTGAGAAACTTCCATGTTGGTTTCCACAGCAGCTGCACGAATTTACATTCCCACCAACAGTGCACGAGGGTTCCTTTTTGTCTATATCCTCACCAACCCTTAGTATTTCTTGTCCTTTTGATTCCAGCCATTCTGACAGATGTGAGGTGATATCTTACTGTGGTTTTAGAGCAAATATTTTTAAGGCGTAGTCTGGAAGTACTGAGTAAAAGGGGATGGTAGTGCTAGTGGCAGGGGATATAAATGAGGAAACTGTCGCTATTTTGTGTCTTAAAAGGAGGGCACCCTTAGTTCAGGGCCTACTCTTACCAGTGCCTTGGGATGGTTTTCTGACTCGTGTCCCTGTGAGGACCTCACTAGTATTTCTGCTGCACTGTTACTGGAGTTCTCTTCCTAAATTGCACTGGCAATCCTGATGATTATCTGATGAAAATCACTCAGTAACCCTCCTCATGGTCACCCAGGTCCTTGCCCCAGTGAGCTCTTTCCGCCTCACGTGGGCCCTGTGACCTCTGTGCCCGAGTACGCCCGTTCCCTTGCCAGGAACACCTTCCCTTTGCTGTTTACCTATCTGTACTTCCAAGGGCTGTCTCCTCCTCGATGCCTTCTCTGGTCTCACATGTTATATGTCCTCCATTGCACCTTGCTCTGTTCTCATGGTGTTTTATATTTGCTTCAAGGAGCACGATATGCTGTTCTGTAATCATTTGCATGTTTGCTCCCCTTCAAGACTGTGCATTTCCAGCCACTTCAGACTGACCCTTCCATCTTTGGTGACCTTAATATTTCCTGGGCCTTACTAGGTTTCAGATGAGGCCATGGGTGAACAGCTTGACATGCATTTTTCTGGCTGATGAAGAACCATAGCATTCCTGAGTCTCTTCTTCACACTTCTCGGATATCTAGACGCATCTTCCGTGTGAGGACGTCACCCTGTCATGTCTTTCTGCTGGGGGCCTTGTGCAGACACTGCCATTGTGTTGGGGGCTGTATCTGGGGCTCAGAATCTTCCAGGCCCCCAGATGTTTGCATGATCCACAGCTGCACTTGCCAGAGGTCCCTGTGTTCTGTGTAGCAGTGGGGACAATGTTGTTTTGTTTTGTTTTCTTCTCAGGGGTCAGCCTTGGTCAATGGGGCCGGGCTGAGAACCAGATATCTGATTCTTTTTATTGTTTTGTCTTCTAATCAACTCCTGTCCAGAAACTCAGGACGGGCCACCCACCAACTGGTTGATCAAATTCAACCAAGGCATGTATCCAATTTTTATCTCCGCTAGGACACTTTAGAACGTTTTATTTCCTTCCGTCACCTAGACAATGCCTGACATTTAGTAGGTGCTTTCCCAGGTGTTTCTAGGACTCTGAGGAAGGCCTTTATGTTTCTCCAAGCCTCCCTATTGTCACTGACCAGCTTGGCTTGCCACTAAGCATACCCAATCCTGCTCGACTTTTCTTCATGCTGTGCACATTCCAAAACTTTATAGCTGAATCCCAGGCTGAGCCATAGTTCTGGTACATTTAAATAAAAGTTGGGAGCTAACCTATAGAAAATGTTAGGAAGCAGAAATGTTATAACTGGGTGCTGGAAATGGTTGCCTCATAAGCTCTCCAACCTGTTTCAATGAACTTCTGATAACTCCAGGGAATAAAATATTTTATTCTAAATAAAAACCATGTGCATTATGGTGCCTTTTTTGACATTATAACCAATTTAGCTCTTCATTGACATCTCAGCTCCCTATTTCAGGAAATGATGTTTATTTTGATATAATTGAAGGGAATCCCTAAAATTTTATCACAGGAACACAGAGTCTCTGTGTTTTCATATCCCAATCTCCTTTTAAGGAGATATGCTTTCAGTCTTTCAGTTTTTTTTTTTTTTAAGATTTTGTTTTATTTATTTGACAAAGACAGCCAGCGAGAGAGGGAACACAAGCAGGGGGAGTGGGAGAGGAAGAAGCAGGCTCCTAGCACAGGCGCCTGATGTGGGGCTCGATCCCAGAATGCTGGGATCACGCCCTGAGCTGAAGGCAGATGCTTAATGACTGTGCCACCCAGGAGCCCCTCAGTCTTCCAGTTTTTAAAACCCCTGTGGGATTCATACTCACATTACTGGTGGCACAGCCCCTCGCCCCATGACTGACTGATTGCAATGACCCTTAGCTAGGACAGTGACCCACTGTCTATATGTGATGCTATGCTTGAGAAATGCAGGTCTGGAAAGATGTTAGAGACTTCCCCTAGATCGCCACCATGCCTCCTTTGAAGGTGGGGTGGAAAGATTTAATATAGTAAAATAATAGGTAATATTAACAAGGCTATTATCTTTATTAGTCACTAAACTTTTTAAAAATATTTTATTTACTTATTTTAGAGAGAGGGAGAGAGAGTGTGAGCAGGGAGAGGGGCAGAGGAAGAGGGAGAGAGAGCGTTCTGAGCAGACTCTGCGCTGAGCACAGAGCCCAGTGCAGGGATTGAGATCATGACCCAGGCTGAAGTCGAGAGTCAGATGCTCAGCCAACTGAGCCACCCCAGTGCCCCACAACCACTAGACTTTAGAATGAGAATTTATTGGAAGAGCTCAACAATCCTGTTTCTGAAAATTTCATCTGCCAGATATTTTTCAAAGTTTAGATTTTTTCTGATTTTATAATCTAACATGAGCTGAAAGAACCATGGGTATCAAACCAGCCCTGCATGGGGCTTCATTTGCAGGAGGGAGAAGGCAACTTTGTATCCTTTTCTTTTTTTAGGCCACTGTTATTTATTTATTTGTTTTCTGTCACGTACAACCAAACCTAACCCTAAATCATTTAGGTGTAAGAGAGAATTAAAGTCTTAGATTGGGTGGGATTTTTACTTCCTTACCGGGATGACACAGTCGATCCATATCTCAATTTGTTCATAGAGAAAACCACATGCACATGAATTATATTTCTGTATGCATTGTGCTGTGTTAATTAGATTTTATGCATGAAAATGTGAAGGCACACAGAAGAATCCAGAACAGAGTAAGTTGTTTATGGGTTTGGGGGGATTCTCTTTACTTCCTCATTTATCTTTGGAATGACAGGTTTTTCTTTTTTTAATTTTTACACAAAATTGACTTATAGTGAAGGAAACCATTCCTCATCCTAAAGGCAAGTTTCACAGGTGGTTTGTTTTGCCTTAGTTTTCCTAATTCACACAGCATTTGTGATTTAATAGTGACCAAAAGACGTCTGCAGCGTGGAGCAGTCAGAGAGAGGTGCCTATTTGACTACATTTACTAGGGAAAAGATGAAAAGCAACCCTTAAACAGATGAAAGTTTCATCTCCTCATTCACTTTGGGGTTGATTCTTCCTATTCATGTCAAATCAGAACTTTCACGTGTGGCTGAACTCTGGTTGTCAATAAAGCAAGGGTCAATCAATCAGGACAATTCACCCATACTGGCTTGGGGAATCCCCTTAAAGTTTTTTAAAGTTCAAGGTGGGCAGAGCCTGCAACAGAAGGACTCCTAATAGCTCTGAGTCCGGACATGCCAATATTGGCAGCTGACCTTTTTTTTTTTTAAAGATTTTCTTTATTTATTGTCAGAAAGAGAGAGCGAGAGGGCACGCACACAAGCAGGAGGAGCTGCAGGCAGAGGGAGAAGCAGGCTCCCCAGTAAGCACGGGGCCCAATACGGGACTCAATCTCAGGACCCTGGAATCATGACCTGGGCCAAAGGAAGACACTTAACCAACTGAGCCACCCAGGTGCCCCTGACCATTCTTATTGATGGGTATTATTGCTATTGGTATTATTAACAAAATATTTTCTCTCTTGGAAAGGCCCAACTCACTTTCAGTCTTACTTTATAATTAATGTCTATGCAGTTTTTATAGGCTCCCTTGACTAAGGGTTAGTGTGTGGCTCTCATGAGGGACATAATTAAGGTTTTCTTTTCTTGGGACCATGATGCTAAGTTTTCTCATCTCTTTTTTTCTTTCTTTTAAAGATTTTATTTGTTTGAGAGAGAGAGAAAGAGAAAGCACAGGAGGAAGAGGAGGGGCAGAGGCAGAAGCAGACTCCTTACTGTGTAGGGAGGCCAATTTGGGGCTTGGTCCCAGGACCCTGAGATCAGGACCTGAACCGAAGGCAGATGCTTCACCAACTGAGCCACCCAGGCGCCCCAAGTTTACTCATCTCTTGTGCACGTGTTGTCTGTTTTTTTCTGTGGTCTGGACAAAGGAGTATGAATGTATTGGTGCAGAAGATTCCAAACTATGCTCTCAGACCCCCTCTTATTCCATAGGGTATCTCATGTGTTGGTAAGGAGTGTAAGATGGTTCCTAATCCCCCTACCTGCTTTGCTCACAACAGATCAAGTTTCATCTGCTTTATGTATCAGACTGCCATGTACAGTACTGCACTGTATAAAAGGGATCTATTGCTGAAAGATAAAATAAATTGAAAAGTACTTGGTGGAGGGAAAATCCATGGCTGCTATCGGAAGAATAGACTCCTGGTTCACCTGGTTCACCTAAGTAGGGACAAGTATGATCAGTATTAAATCATTGGAAGTATAACAGATTAAATTAATCAATCTTTACATGTTGTGGGACAAAACAAAGGAAATAGATTATTGTATCTTTCTAGCAGCAAAGCCATTTTCCAACATTTATTTGTGAGTTTGGAACTCTTGGAAGCATGGCGTTTGAGGACAAGGAGATTCAGGACTCACTGAGATGCTGAGATGCTCCAGTGACCTGAAGAAGACTGAATGCTTCCCCAAATTCTTACTGTACAGGATAAAACATAAACATTGAGGATGAATTGGGTGCATTTAACTGTACTTTAAGTTAGCTAAGTGTAAGTAAAATCATTTTTTTTCCTGAAAAATACAAGATGGCTGAGCCTCCCTATGGATGTTTTAAACACATCCATATATCTGGATTCTAGCAAGATGGAAGCCACTCAACACAATGGGGCTTCCCTTTCTCAACACGGTTTGACCATCACTTTCTCCTTCCTCATGAAAGCTGTTTCCCACGCTTAGCCTTCTCCATAAGCCTCCTTGTGTGTCCCCCTGACCTTTTGTTCTCAGCTACTGCCCCGTCTTGTGCATCTGACTCGGAGCCTCTCAGCGGGATCCGCATGTGGATCCGGTTTACCTGGGGCAGAGCTGGTTGCTGAGATGTGGGATTTCGGGTCTAAAACCAGGAAGAGCGCAGAAAACAAGGAGGAGTTGGTTATTTCACCAACATCATTACCTCCCTTCTCATCTTTGGCTCAACTTAGTCCTCTTAAGACTCTGTTGGTAGAGCATGTGACTCTTGATCTCGGGATTGTGAGTTGGAGCCCCACATTGGGTGTGGAAAAAGACACTGTCTTTGACTCAAGAAACTGCTTTGTAATGAACCAGAGCCCACCATTGAACCACAGGGATTCTCCAGCTTCTGCATGGTTCTCCTTCCCCAAAGTCTCACTGTCCACAGTTTCCATTTCTCCACCTTGCCTCCGCTGAGACCTGCTAGATATGCAGCTCTGAACCCTAAATTTTTCTGTCCCTGCTCTTTCATTCTTGTCAGTAATTTTCTGGCTGCAACTTCTGGTAGAATGACCCTTGTTTTGGCAAGTTCTCGTTCATCACTTCCATTACGAGGCCCTGGAGGCTGCCCCTCTGGGCATAGACAGGCACGCCATCCATCAATGGCCAGTGAATGACTTGATATCAGGGATGAATTAAAATATAATAATAAACTCTAAGTTCAAATTCAATCCAATCTTTTTGCCCTTAGCAAGAACTAAGACCTGGGCCCTATCTAACTCATCGTAGAAGGTTAGGATGTCCAGGAGAGTTTAAAGTATTCTAACCCTGGTAAAATGTCTTAGTTAACTTCGGTAAGCTGAAGATCACTTTCCAGTCAGGTAACAGTAAATGGTGTCAGCTTTCCTTTCTGAATGCCCTGAGCTGCAAATGATCAGGCAATCCTGGGTGGAATCTTGGGTGGAAGAGCTGGGTGGAAGAGCCTGCTGTGACCAGGGGAACCCTCTAGGTGTTTAGTGACGAGGTTCTTACCTACAAAGAGAGGAGACCAATGAGGAATAATGTGCTCTCACTGTCTATCAGGAATGATTTCTGGTGCAAGTCTTCCTCATTCATTCATTTACTCATTCATTCATTCACTCAACAAATATTTTCAAGGCAATGCCGGGCCTTGTTCCAGGCACTGAAGTTATGGTTGTAAACGAAACAGACAAATATCCCTGTCTTCATGGAGCTTACATGTGAGGGCAGGAGGTAGATAACAAATAAATAGAATGTCATGCAGAAAAGTAAAGCTGAAAAGGGAAAAAGGAGTGTTAGGTGGCCGACTTGCATTTCACAATGGGTAAAGGACATCATCAATGAGAAGGTGACATTTAAACAAAGCCATGGAGGAGGTGAGAAAGCTGGTGGTATGGACATGGGCTGGCTGAGGGAGAGCATTCCTGGCCAAGCAGAAAAGTGCATGGCTCCTGAGGCTGGATGTGCCTGGTGAGTTAGAGGCCTGTGTGGCTGGATCAGAGTGAGGAAGAGGGAAGGGAGAGAGTGGGACTCCTTATTATCCTGCCTGCCTGCAAACTGGCCCAACAAGCCCTTCCCGTTTGAGAAATACTACCGATACCTTTCTCCTCGGCATCTTCCCGATCCCACTGCGGGCTGTCCAGCTCTAACCTGGCAATGGTGACCTAGGTCTGAATCCTACTCTTGTTCCTAATGCACATAGACCACGTGACTTCTTCTGGCTTAGATGTCTTCATCATATGATAGAAGGATAGAAAGTTGGACTCGTAGATGTTCAGCTGTTTTCAACACAGAAGTTTGACTGTTTCTTTAAAGCATACCTTAATGTGATAGGGTTTTATTTCATATGCTAATATGCCCTTTCTTAAAGAATTTGTTATGAAAGTCCTTTATACTTAACATATAAGTGAAAAACAAAAGCAAGAGCTTTTTAGTTACAACAAAATATTTTAAGTTTTATTATGATTATTACTATGATTGCTATTTTACTGTTGGCAAATTTACAGGCACAGATTGGTGGGATGAGAAGAGGAGTTAAAGTTTAAGGAAATCCAATTAGATTATCATTTTCCTATACAACCACTAGACAACTTCACACCCATTAGTTCTTTTTGTTTTTAACCTCAAAATAGGTGAGAAAAGGTAAAGGAAATAACATTAGTTATTATTAGCCTTTGACAGCTAAGGAAACTAAGGGTGAGTGGGTTTTAGGACATCACTCAACCAGTTAATGGCAGAACGCTTGTTAGAACCAGTGTCTTTTGGGTCTGAGCTTTACGATTTTTCCCACTGTGTCTCTGTGCAATGAAACCCACAAAGACATTCAGTGACAATGTGGACATTGTCACTGAAATAACACACTGTGAGGAAGCTGATCAAGTCGACTTG
Organism: Ursus maritimus; assembly: GCF_017311325.1. Lineage (NCBI taxonomy): Eukaryota > Metazoa > Chordata > Mammalia > Carnivora > Ursidae > Ursus > Ursus maritimus. The sequence goes on along the minus strand of NW_024423675.1, from coordinate 59,422,354 downwards.
CTTCGGGCCCACTTTGATTCTATACTGTGTAGGTCTTCTGTATTAGAATGCGTGTTCACCCATCACGATTTACCTCCATTTATTCCATCCACAAATGTTGACAGAACACCTTAGTTTAACACAGTGGGGAAAACAGTGGGGAAACAGTGAAGATAAAGTCTTGTAAGTGCCATAAATGAGACATGAGTTGGGTGCGCAGACCACAGCTGGGGGAACACATAACAAGTGTGGTTTGGGAGACCGAGAAGGTTTCACAGAGATGACATTTCAGCTGGCTTGGAGGAGACGAGAGGGAGTTTGCCAGACATGGAAAAGAGCAAATGGCATCCAGGCAGACTCATTACATACAAAAGCATGTTTATGGGAAAGCGCGCAGCACATATGGAATCAGTAGTAATCCACCATGGTTAGAGCCAAGAGTAAGTTGAGGGTGGAAGGAAGATGAGGCTTAAGAAACTAACTTGAGAGAAATGTCACATGTTCGATTTCATATATTTAACATTTTAACATCTAGGAGAAGACTCAAAGTGAAAATGTCACTCCTGGGTAAGAAATTGGGTGTCTTGCTATCTTCTTCCTTCTTCTTAGGTTCTGGAGGAATCTCTGGATTCCTGCCCTGCCTTTGCCCTGGCAGCTTTCCGGCCTCTGCCCAGCGTGCTCCCACCAGGTGCATGGTTTTCTTTCCCTTTCCTCCTCCGTGCTTTTCTGATGGAAGTTCTTCCTTCTGAGAAAACTGCTTGGGTATAGCACAGATACACGCTTCCTTCTATTTCAGTTCCTTTGCCTGCTAAAACCCAGGAGGGAGCGTTAGGCCTGATGGAAGCCTTTCCTCTAGAGGACATGATGTGCTCTGGAAGGAAGGCACAAAGGGAGACCCTTGCGCAGGGGCAGCATGAATATGGCCAAACACACCCCCTCTTCTTGGTGCTCGGTAAGGAGCTCTGGCAGCACGTTTCTGACTGTTAATTTCTGAACCTAGAAAATACACTTGACTCCTGGATCCAGAAAATACTCTTCCAAGTTGAAAAAAAAAAATCATGGTTCTTTTTAAATGGGGTAACATCTCTGGAATACATCGTTCCCAAAATAAGAGCCTCCAATTTGGAAAAATCTAGCTGAAATAAATGAAAATAACAGATGGAAGAGAAATAACAGAAGCTATCCAAAGAACAGCAAGAGATATGAAGTGGGGAATCATCTGTCTAGAAAATGGTACTCAGTTGTACTTTTGAAATTAAAGGTACATTGACTTCTGAAGAGATTGCGATTTTTCTCTTGATAGTTCCCCTTTACCCGTTATGTCCTTTCTGAGCCACGGTTAGAGCATAGGAGGTATAGTTTGCTTTTCTATTCCTGTTTCTCCCATTTGTGCAGTTTCCATCTGTTCAAAGGTGTTAAGATCAACCGTTCTGGTCTCCTGGATAAAGGTTTGGGCTCTTGGCAGAGAGCTGGATAAATACAGAGTCATGTTATTAGCATAGGGATGTTTAATAACAGATTATTTATGTCCTTCTTGGCTTGTCTGAGTGCAACTGTGGGCAATCCAGGTCTCCTCGGCAGCCTGCGGAGTGCCCGCAACAGCAGGGCTGGGCCTCTGCTCCTCAGCTCAGCCACAGGAGGCCCTCGAATGGCGACAGCAAGGCCTCCCTGGTGCTCCTCCCACGGATCTCCTGAAGCGTGCTGTTCTGCTCCCTCATAGACAATGGAGCCTGTGGGTTACATAATTCACTATTCCATTCCTGCTCTTTTCATAACTGTGAGACCTGGCACATTGCTGACTTTCTGGGTTTCCTTCATCTTCCCAACCTCCCTCCTCATGTTCCCACGAATGGCTTTGAGGGATCCATCCACCGTGAGGCAGTAGATGAAGGCTTTGTCCCTGGCTGTGTGGGCACCCCGTCCCGCTGCCATCCCCTCGCTGGGGTTGCCAAGAGATATTTACACAAGGAAAGGGATGGAAGCTTTGGTTGAACAATTTATGTCTCCAGTCTGGTTTCTGTCTCTCATCCCTACCCTGTTTGTCTGGTCTAATGAAATGAATGACTCACTTTGTTTTAAGTTTAGGTAGAGACAGTCATGAGCCACTAGCATTCATTCCTCTCCATACTCACCCCCTCCACCCTCGTCTTCCCCAGCTCTTTGCCCCTCCAGAGTGGAAGGCATAGGCTGCACAGAAGCATTCCTGGCCTGAAATTTCGCCCCTAAACGTCCCTGCAGAAGGATGGGAGGAGAGGAGAGAAAGAGAGAGAGATGGAGAGACAGAGAGAGAGATATGGAGAGAGAGGAATGGGGAGAGGAGAGAGAGAGGACACAGAGAGAGAGACAGAGAAACAGAGAGATGGAGAGAGATAGAGACAGAGAGAAACGGAGAGAAGAAAGAGGAGAAACAGAGAGGAAGGAGAGGAGTGAGGAGAGAGAGAGAGACAGAGAGATGGAGACACACATACCCAGAGACAGAGAGAGAGAGAGAGAGGACGTGGGAGAGGAAAGAGAGAGAGAAAGAGGAGAGACAAAGACAGAGTGACACAGAAAGATAGAAACAGAGACATAGAGACACAAAGAGAGAGACAGAGACAGAGAGACACACAAACAGGCAGAGACAGAGAGAGACTTCACCAGTCTGTTTCCCAGGAGAACGTATCCCCTAACCATTCCTAGACTTAGAAAACACTACCAAAGGTGCCATTTGTCAGTGGTGGTGGGATGAGTCTTCATGGGAGCCGCACCGCATCCTTGAGAAAGCTGCAAAGATGAGTTCAGAGTAACCGGACAGAAGCTGACGTGGCCATTTACTCACTTCCCATGTCGCTGCAGTTTTCACAGACAGTTGTTAAGTACCCGGACATTTTTCAACGGGGCACCGTACTGTCTCCCTGAAAGTTTCAGTGGGAGCCACTCCAGAGCACGAGCTGGGAGGGCCTGAGAAATAACAAAGCACAGACTTTCCAACTCTTCCCCAGACCCTCCATCCACGTTTTCATAAAGTCTTAGAGCAACACGTGGCATTCTACCTCCCCAACGTCAGAGAGGGGGACCTCGAGTTTGTGCTCCCCAGTGAATGACTGGGGAGGGGGTTAGTGAAGTGGAGCCTAGAAGAATGAGAGACAATTAACCTCCCACTGGACATTCTCAAGCAGAGAAGCTGCGACAGCAAGAGTTTGGCTTCAAGTTTGAACTTTCGGCCAAAGTGGTACAGCTGCTTGCTATCACGGCCTCCCAGGTTATCGCCTTGCTCTTTCCTTCTCCACCCCCCACCCCAGCTGCTAGAAGAGAGCATGTTCTTTCCTTGTGGTCTGTATCTTTGGGACTTGACATCACTCCTTTGTCTTCTTTGGCAACATAAAGCCCATAAAGACGAGGGGCAGAGGAACATATCTTTTTCTGAAATGAGATGAGAAAGATTTCTGAGGAAAAGAAAATCCATACCACTCTGTATGAGGAAGACCTTCTTCTTTTCTGACGCCATCAGTTCTTGTTTTCCGCATCAGTTTTTGTCTTACTATCAAGAACATCTGACACCACTGGAAAACTGTCTCCTTCAGATTGCTGGTACCCAATTTCCTTCCTGTGTAGGTCTACCCATTAGAGGCCAAACTTCTCTCATGTTGGTGCACTGAGCCCAGGTCCTTGCGGCTAAAGTTCTTCAAGAAACATCACTGTACCCTCTGCTCCCGGTCACTTCCCTGAGGCATCCTTACGCCTTGTGGCCTGGCTTCTGCCTCCACTATTCAATTGAAACTGCTCCTGTCAGGATCACCATTCATCTCTTCGTTGCAAACTCTGTGCTCATCTTCCTAAACTCCCTGCCACATTATCACGTCTCCTTAAAACCATCTCTTCCCCTTTTACAAAGCTGCTCTCTCTTCTCTACCTTCTGCCCTAGAAAGTTGGATACCTCCCATGGTTTTCTCTTCTTTCTTCTCACCCCTTGGCAATTCTATCCAGGCCTATAATTTGACCATTTACCTCCCCATCTCTAGGGCTAACACTTCTCCTGTGCTTGTGAGCTTTTCCTTCCTACCCGCCTGATGAACATCTCCAACAAGTTGTCTTACAAATAATTCAAATTCATTATTTCCAACTGAACTTGTCTACTTTTCTCCACAATGTCCCGTTCCTCTGTGTTTCTTATTTCCAGGACACTCAGGACCATCATTGGTCATACTTTAAACCTATCTTCTTTTCACTCCATTCCCATTTTCATTACCCCCTACTTAGGCACCTGGTACCTCTTGTCCAGACTGCTGTAGTAATGAAGCTGATGTTCTTTCTTCCACATCCCTCTGATCTCAAGCATTGCCAGAGTTCACACACTCTGTATAGCTCTGATTATGCTACTCTTCCTGCTCAACAACTTTCAATTATGGGTCTTTATTACTTCTCAAGGTTACCATTTGTGCCTTAGCTTTTAACACCCTTGATGTTCTGGTCCCAGTATTTTTTTAGTTTTATCTCCTACCACTTGGCTAAAAACTGAAATGTGTTCTATTCCCTTTCTATGCTTTATATTTCTCTGCTGCTTTTACTCTAATAGTCTATTATCTGTGCATTTCCCCTAATCATCATATTCTCCAATCCTGTCTTGCCTTTAAGGACGCTCTTTAATGAAGCCTATGTTGCTCATCCCATTCTCCTTTCCCCATTTTGGAACACGCGCTGTGGCTTACACTGACCACTCTTTGCATTATCACAGTTCAACTTATTTTAAAACAATGATGTTCAAGTTTTCATCCTACCAACCTCCTAGGAAATAGGGAAGCTTATCTTGTGCATTTTTAAATCTCCTCCAGCACACAGCACACAGCCTTCCTTGCATTGTAGGTGTGCTATTTGTTGCAGAAATGGAAACCATCTTGATTTTTCTTACCATACTTGGTTAGCAATCAAAACTACCTTCATCTCCTTCTTTCTCACTCCTCCTCCTTCCCTTGCCCCATTTATATATAAAACACAGACTGCTACCATATGGTGCCTTTCTAATCACACTCTCGTGGGAGAGGAAGAGACATGTTATTACAGACTACTGATCCTTTAGCTGTATGAAATGACAATTCTAACTTAAAAGCAGATAGTCGATTTAAAGTTTTGTAGTCTTAATGTTCTTTTGTTGGATTATTTAATCTCCTTTACCAGGAAGTTGAATGATAGGCATGGACCCTAAAGATTGCATTAATATAACTTTGCAAAGATTTTAATGTGAGACACCCTTTAACAAACTGGAAAATCAAAAGCCTGTGGTGGGTAGGTATAATTCTTGAAGGGATATTACTTTCTTTTTACTTCAGTATAATCAATGTTGTGGCAGGAAAAAAGTTAGGAGCTGAAAAAAAACAACCTGAAAAATAAGTTCTAGGTGATGAATGAAGAATAAAAAGGGGAGAAATCAAAAGACAAATTGTTCAACATAATAAGCAAATGACAGACTTCTGGTGCCAACCAGGGTGGAGTAAGCCTACTACTTCTTATCTATCCCACTGAGTAAAAGTCAAACCTCTGGACGGAATACAATAGCCAATTACCTGAAGACTCTGAGAAGTCAATAATAGCTGTCAGGCAGAGGAGGGAAGTCAAAACTTGAAGAACAGCCAGAACTGGTAAGTTCCTAATTTTTTCTCTTTTATGTCTCAACTTCAATTTATGGAAGGCCAACAGTCTGAAAAGTGGAACTATACAACAGGTGTGAGGAGCAAAACCCAAAAGAATGCTATCTTTCTGGTCAGAGAGCCGGGAAAAGAGGCCCCTGAAAGTCAGAGAATGTAGGATGCTATCGTTGTTGTTTTTATGTTCAGGAAAAAAACTCCTTCAGGAATGAAAGTAAAATAAAGATATTCTCGTCAGCTGAAGGAATTCTTCAGGGCGGAAGGAAATGCCATCACATGAAAAATTGAGCATCAAGAATGGAAAAAAAAACCCAACAGAATTGTTAAATACTTGGGTAAATATAATAGACTATTATTATCATTTTGAGTTTTAAAAAATATATATGACTGTTAAGAGCAAAACCTACACTCTTTGTGATGTGGTTTTAAATCTGTGTAGCTGTAATACATATAACAAGGAGACTGTAAAGGGAAGAGGAAACAGGGACCTATATGGCTAAAAGCAATAACATATTAACTGATATTAAGTGAATATAAACTGATATAAGTAATATTAATTACTAATGTAATTAAGTGAACTATAAAAAAGCAACGACGAAAGAAATAGTGAAAAAAAAAGAAGTATGGACTAAAAATCAATCAAGTCAAAAGAAAATATTTTAAAATGTTCAAATAATACAAGAGAAGACAGGAAAACAGTGAGCCAAGCAAAAAAATCAAAGAGCCCTAGAGAAAAACAAACAATAAAATATAAATTTGAATTAAAGTATGTCAATAATTCCAGTAAATGTTAATTGTTTAAGTAAACCAAATAAAAAATAGGGATTCAATTGGACAAATTCGACTGGAGAAAAATTCAAGACTCAAATATACTATGTCTATAGCAAGCCCACGATAAATAAAATTGTATAAATAGATAAATAATTAAAAAGATAGAAAATGATATGCCATGCAACAAGAAAATCAGAAGACAGATGGAAATGCTATATTAATACCAGACTGAGCAGAGTTCAAATGATTAAAGACAAGCATTACATAATGATAGAGGGGTCAATTCATCAAAGAGGCATAGCACGTCCGAATGTGCATGCATACACCTACCAAAGTTAATGATACATGAAGCAAAACTGAGCTGAAAAAAGCAGCAGAGAAATCCACAATTATAGTTGAAGACTTGAGCGGTCATCGTTCAGTAATTGATAAAACAAGTAAGTATAAAATCAGCAAGATTTCAGAAACCTGAAAAACACTGTCATCAACTTGAACAAATACATATTCTAAAGTATTCCACCCAACAATCATATAATACACATTTTTTTCAAGTACACATGGAAACTTCACCAAATTAGACCATGTTCTGGGCAATAAAACCCACCTTGAAATAAAAGAATTGAGATCATTCAAAGTGTGTCCTCTGATTATAATGGAATTAAAAGAGTTAACAACAGGGGAGAGATACCTGACATATTCTCAAATACTTGAAAATCTCACAGATACTTGTAAATAACCTATAGGTCAAAGAGAGCATCTTAAGGGAATTCAGAAAATATGTTGAAACTAATGAAAATGAAAATACAATTTGTGGGGGTACCACTAAAATGGTGCTTAGTGGACCATTCTTATCATTAAATGCTTGTATTCGAAAAGAAGAGAGATCTGAAATAAAAAATCTAAGAGCTAAAATTTTTTAAAAATCAACAAACAAAACCTGATAAAATCAAGTGGGGGAGGGGTTGAAGAGCAACTGGAATGCTTACACATCCCTGGTAGGAATGCAAAATGGTAGAGCTGCTTTGGTGAACATTATGGCTGTTTTTTACAAACTTAAACATGCATTTAACATATGACAGAGTGATTTCACTCCTAATTGACTCAAGGGAAATAAAAATCTATGTTCACACTTCTTTGTGTGAACATAGGTTTTTCACAATTTTGTATCACAAATTTTATTCACAAATCTGTATCACAGCTTTATTCATAATTTATTTCCCAAACTATAAACAGCTCAAATATCCTTCAACTGCTTTTATTAGTTTCCTGGGGCTGCCATAACAGAATATTACAAGCTCGGTGGCATAAAACAACAGATATTTATTTCCTCACAGTTCTGGAAGTTATGAGTCCAAAATAAAAATGTTGGCAAGGCCATGCTCCCTTTGAAGACTCTAGGCAAAAATCCTTCCTTGTCTCTTCCTAGCTTCTGGTGGCTCCCAGCAATTCTTGGTGTTCCCTGGCTTGTGGATATATCACTCCAATCTGTCTCCATTTTGACATGGCTTTCTTTCTCATGTCTCTGTATCCAAATCTCTTTTTCTTTTTCTTATAAAGATACTGTCATTGGATTTACGGTCCACCCTAATCCAGTGTGGCCCAGTTTAACTTGATTATATCTGCCAAGACCCTCTTTCCAAATAAGGTCACATTCACAGATAATGGAGGTTAGAACTGGAACACATCTTTTCTGGAGATGTAATTCCACTCACTACAATGGTGATTGGATAAAAACACTGGTACATCCATCCAATGGAATATTACTCAGAAATAAAAAGGAACAAACTATTAGCACATGCAAAAACATGGATGAGTCTGAAATGCATTATGCTAATGAAGAAAAGCCAGATTCGACCAGCTACATATGATATGATTCCATTTACATGACATTCTGGAAAAAGCAAAATGGTAGAGAGAAAGAACTGATCAGTGGTCGCCATGGATTAGGGGAAGAGGGAGGGTTTGATTGCAAAGGGAACTTTGAAGGTGATGTTTCCTGTTTCTTGTATCATGTTTGGTGTGAAGTTTGCACAATTCCATTTGTTAAAGTCTATAAATTGTACACAAAAAAGAACAAATTAAAAAATAGGTTAGAAATTAAAAGTATATGAACAGAGTTTGGAGGGAACATAAAGCCAGATATTCAAGGAAAATCACAGATGCAGCGAGATGGGACCTGCTATAAAGGATGAAACTTTAAGAAAAGAGAGCAGTGGGAGAAATACATTTTTAGAAGTCTCGTTGATGGTACGCAATGTGATTGCTGCTTCCATATTACCAGAAAACTTAAAGATCCGTGCTGCTCAAAATTACATTTATGTTTTGTTTTGTTTTTGGAATTCAAAAACTATATAGCCTGGACTTAAGCGGGAGCAAGTTACTTTTTTGGCTATAAAATAATCAGAGGCCAGTATGAGTTGTGATCATTTTTAATGGCAACTATCTTCAAATGTGATGCAGAAGTTAGGCATGGGAGCGTGGAGTTAGGAAGAGAAGCTCCCCCACATGCAAGAACGTGGAGTGTTCACCACCTACCTTCACATATTTTCAAAAATCACTTTAACGCTTTACTTTAGACAATTGAGAAAAAAACCAAAACCTAAAATGTAAGAAAGGCAATTTTACGGTTCAAAAGAATCTGAAGAGTGAAACTCAATCATTATAAATTTAATGTGATTTTAGTGTGAATTTAAAAACTTTGAAAGAGAAGTTATATAATGTAAAATTATAATTTAGTGAAGAAAATGGGTTTAAATTTTATGTTTAAATTTATGAACAGCCAGAGTTAGAATGCAGTTGTGAAGGAGTGTGGCTGTGGGTGGGAATTGGGGGCGAGCAGAAGCAGGCAGACAAAACAGATTGCTTCACTCTTGACTTTGACAACCTTCGAAATAAGGGTAAGCCATTTCTAATTGTTTGCCTAAAATATATTCTCCCTTCTTCCTAAGAGAAACCCAGTTTTGTTCAGAGTGGCAAACGACCCAGACATACATACATACATACATACATACATAAATAAATAAATAAATAAATAAATAAATAAATAAATAAATAAATAATATCCTCTATTTCCCAGCTTGCTTGTTGCCAGAGGAAGCCGCGTGACACAATTCTAGCCAATGAGACTGGAGAGAAAGGTCACTGCAGGTTCCGGGTACATTTTATTACAGGGGTATAGACAACTGTTTCTTCCTTCCTGTTCTCTTTTTCTCTCCTTTTCCTCCTCCTCCTGCTCCTCCTTCCCCCTCCCTTGCTCCTCTATCTTCCTGGTTGGACTGTGGAAGGGAGGGCAAAGATACAACGCTTCTCTAGGACACGGTGGCCTCTGTGGGATGAACGCCTTCTGCTTAGGGCAACAGAGCAGAGCGAGGGGAGGAGTCTGGAATATGGATAACTCTGGGGAGCCGCTGAACAACCTTGTACTTCTATGTTCTTACTTCCTGTTCTGTGAGAACAGTGAGTCCTGGTCTGGATGTTTTTCTGTTTCAGGTAACTGAAGCCAGTCTCCAACTAAAGATGTTTTTGAAAGCATAAATCTAACCACTAATAGAATCATAAATAAAATATATACTTACCAAATTACTAAAAAAGATGAAGGCAGCAAAATGGTGCCTAAACAACAACAACAAAAAACCAAAGTAATAGCCAAAGACATTAATAAAGTGATAAAATGATAAAAACAATTCCACATATACCATGTGGAATAAATAAGAAGAAAAGATTAAAGTAAAATAAAATCTCACTATAACCTGCTTACAGGAGTTGCCTGTCAAGAAAGAATCACCAGAAATTTAAAATTAAATGTTTGTCAGATATTTATCAGGGAAACAACAAAAGAAAGCAGTATGAGGTGGCAGAATTTACATCAGACAAAGTAGAAATTAAGGCAACAAATATTTAACCAAGGAAGTTCTTTTATTCTAATAAAAAACAAGGGGCGCCTGGGTGGCACAGCGGTTAAGCGTCTGCCTTCGGCTCAGGGCGTGATCCCGGCGTTCTGGGATCGAGCCCCGCATCAGGCTCCTCCGCTATGAGCCTGCTTCTTCCTCTCCCACTCCCCTGCTTGTGTTCCCTCTCTCACTGGCTGTCTCTATCTCTGTCAAATAAATAAAATCTTAAAAAAAATTAAAAAAAAAATACAATGAATTATGAAATGTCCTTTATGAGCCATGTGCCTTAACTACACCTATCAGTCAACATTTCCGGGAAGAGAAAAAGATAAATTGGTTAAAAACTGTTGTGAAAGCCTTTAACATGATCTTTTAGGTCTTCAAAGATCATGGAAATAAAAAATACATAATGACATAGAAAATGTAAATAATACATTTAATGAGATTGAGGCAATCATATTAAGGTGAGAATACATGGTCTTTTTGAGGGTTGAGTACATTTTCAGAACTAAAAATTATAAAAAACTGCAAAATCAATAGGTGATACACTCTGACCTTTATTCCAAAGAAAATGAAACCACAACATCAGAGCTATGTAGTGCTGCAAACCATACTTAGATGATCTGGGAAAATACTCATATTATGAACATACAGGATTGTGAGAAACAGGGTCCCTCAAAATGATAAACTGTATGATCCCAAAATTTTAAGTGTGTGGAATAAAATACTATGATATTCACCTTAGGTGAAATTAAGAGAGATACAACTTTGTGCTACTGTATTTTATGCATTTTCTACCAGGGAGTAGGTACTGTATTTATAATACATGAAAAACAGTAATTGGTGATAAGAGCAGAAAACCAAACTGAGTGTTCAGTATGAACTAATTTTGTGAGTGTGTGTGTGTGTGTGAATTTACAGAGACAAAAGTTTAAAAATTTTGCTAACATATTAATAGTAGTTATCTCAGAACTAAGGATATTTCTCCAGTTTTCTACAGAGTCTAACATCTCCATAATTAGGGGAAAATAAATATTAATAAAAAGTAAGCAGTCATTGGAAGTCTTCCTTTTCAGATGGCATAGGGATTCATGCTTTAGAGCATTTCTTCTTTCTAAGTATGTAGCAACACAAGTTCATACATTTATATATACATATTTGAATATATATGATATATATTATATATGTGTATATCTATCTATCTATCTATATATATATATTTAAAAAGGAGAATAGAAAATTAATAGCTGGGTTCAAAACACAAAAGAGTAACTTCAGATGCTGAATGAAGTTGGTACACAAGTCTAGAAGCCAGAAGATGGGACCAGTGACTAAGGGTTTAACTCCTGTGGGAACTATCTAATGTGTTCCTTATGAGACAGGCCAGGTAAGCCACACTCATTGATTAAAGTCTAGGGCACCTCCCGCCTCCATGTGCCTTCGCAAAACAGGAGACTGGACAGAAGGAGGCCTGGATTTCTAGCACAAAGAAGCAGAGATGCAGCAAGACAAACACAGGTACTTACAGTCCAGGAATGAGTTGGGTGGCCAGCTGGACCGGAGGTTGGCACTGGGATAGCCCCAGTGCCACCATGGATTAGGAACCCAGGAACATCGTAAGAACGAGGGTGGTGGTGGTGGCTGGGGTGAGAGGGAGGCAGGAAGAAGTGATCACAAAAGTTCTGGACAAGCTGGGAGGCGTGGTTAAGGAAAGGGGAAGGAGGGAAGAGGCAAGAAAGAAAAGAGGGAGCGAGAGGAGGAATAACAGGCAATTTCTCTCTCAAAACTCCTAGACACAGGAGGGACTCTAATACAAAGAAAGATCCAATAATATCAGCAATCAGAAATTCCCTCTAGGTGAATTGTGCAATGTACATAGACAGAAGGCCGCATAATTAACCAGAACTTCCTTAGAGAGGGATCGGTGTGCATAAAAGACATGGAACCCAAACCAGTTAATCTAGGCATCTAATGGCTGCTCTGGGGAGATGTCTGGTACAGAACCATAACTTAATGCAGATGGACATGTATATGGCGATGTTATATATATAGCTATGTTATGTATATAACACAAGTTTATATATAATTAGATTACATGATCATATATTATGTAGTATATAATTTAATTACAATTCACATATAATTATATATGTGAAGATATATTATCATATAGTCAAATTATATATACTATAATATAATAATATATATTATATAATATATAACTTAATTATACATTCATATATAATTATATATATTTATATATAATTAAATTGTATATTTACATATAATTTAAAAATCTTTGTAAGCCCTATCACCTATTAGGGCAGATGTCAATAGTAGTTAGCAAAGGAGAATATGACTTCACAAGTTTACTGATCATATGACTCAAAAATGCATTCAAGTTCCTAGAGGGTGAGAGGCTCAGTGATTTAATAATATTTTAAAACATCAGAGGTCCCAGCACAACACTAGAGTATCTTAGAGTCTAAGTACCACCACAGCCTAGGGCGATAGGCCCGCAGGGTTCAGGGTTCAGCCTGGTGCTGCTTCCTGGAGCTCTCCTAGGGAGATTGCACAATAGGGGTCAGTTTGGACTCTGCAACGTTAAGAGGCTATGAAACCTTCCTAATGCTTCTGGAGAGCCACCCCGTGGTACCAGAGAACAGTGCACAGAGTTGTGCCCCTGCTGGACCCTCTGTTCACTTCCTTCTGTGCTGCTCTCCTCCCAGATTCAGATCTCACTTCCCATTTCACCTCCACCTCGGACTCTCGTGTGGCCGATTCTGTTTGCTGTGGTGGCTGTCATGTTACTCAGATGTCCCTGAGCTCATGCCTTCAGGTCCAAACCCTTCTTTCAAGATCTTAGATCCCAGGCGCTGGCTGGGAAGGATGTTACGGGGACACCAGGTGACTCCCACCTCCCTAGAGACCCTGCTCAGTGTTCAGTTAGCATAGAATGTCCCCTTCCTTTATGAGGGCCTTAATCTAGGCATAAGAGGGCCTACTTGTCAGTCCCAGAGTGTCTTCAGTAGAATCCCCCAAAAGAGCTAGGAATCCCCCAAAAGAGCTAGGAATCCCCCAAAAGAGCTAGGAATCCCCCAAAAGAGCTAGGAATCCCCTCCCATAGCCGGACTCCAAATCCTGGGGTTCAAATGGTGGATGCCAAGATACGTGACACAGAAGAGCGTGTACAGCTGTTTTCTACCTTCAGTGCGGGCAGAGCAAGGAAGAAAGGGTCTAATTTGCAGGAAAAACAATTCTAGTCAGACTAGAAGTAACAGTTTCCTACTATTGAAGATTACTAATCTTTGAAAGACCGGTGAGAGTATTTTTAAGAAGTCAATAGACTTACCATATGCCGGATAGTCTTCCAGGGGCCAGGGATACAGAAATGGCTAAGACACAGTCTTACCGGGCTCATGGCTGTGGTTGGGTGATGGCTCATCTCACGCAGGGTATCCCAGCCTCCTCCTGTTGACATTTGGGGCCAGATCATTCTTTGTGGTTGGGGGTTACTCTGTACATTTCTGGATGTTAAGAAGCATCTCTGGCTTCTACCCATTAGATGCCAGTAGGAGGCCCTCCCCCAGTGGTGACAAAAATGTCTCTAGTCATTGCCAAATGTCCCCTGGGGGGGGGGCAGAGTTGCCTGAGTTTGAGAATCATTCATCTAAGAATGTATTAAGATCCGTGAACCCTGATTTTTTATTTGAGCTGGTATTTGGGGAGAAATAATTCTCTTCATGATGTTTTTACATTGAACGGATCCACTGGCTGGTAAAAGAAAAATGGGGAGGAGGCGGTAGCCTGGTGGGACCCCAGAGTCTTACTCCTGGTGGGCAGGCTTTCGTTTGCCCCTACAATAAGGGAATGGCCCAAGGACGGGAGTCACAAGCCTATAGCGATCCATCGCATCCAGTGTAGCATTAAGGCCCAAGAAGACAAGCCGTGAAAACAAGTCCTAACTGGCATCAAATAAAAGGTTTTTAACCACATGGAGCAAATCATTCTCTGGGCTGTGCCAGGAAGGAATCTGGAAGGGACACAATTATGGAGATTACAACTAGAGAGATGATTAGAGACTTGGGGAATTCTTTTTTCAAGGACTTGCTAAGGAAATGGGACTGTAATTAGAAAGGGAAGTAGAATGAAGGCTTTCCCCCCCCCCCCTCTTTTAGGTCAACTAAAAAGCTTCAGTAAATATATAACAAGAACCTATAAAACTTCCAAATCAGTGGGAAAATGTGCTAACTTCAAAAATCACTAATGAATACATCCTAAAGCAAAATACTGCATTTGAACATCAGTCTCTCCGTTACCTGTCAGGTCCAGAGCTTCAGGAGTTTGAGGTATATCCTGGAATAGCCGCTGACAAGCTATTGAAATGAAAATTCTGAATAAAATTAGGACAGCCCATTAGCCCAAATGGGGGAACATGGTAAAAGATTTCATGGATTCGTGAGTTGTGATTTTTTTTTTTTTTTGTCATTGATATTCTTACTTTGAAAAGTAGAGAAAGTAATTTTTGCATTTTTGGGTGGGGGGGATAAAAACCAAACTGAGATCTGAGGTTTTTATAGTTTGGCAAATTTCAAAGATATGAAAGCAGAATTTTTGGCACTCAGGGACTGAGAGGCAAATGACATCATATGGCTTAAGGGAAATAGAGAGCTAAAAACGTACATTTGGAAAATTTCAGAAGCTGGCTGCCGCTGAAATAATTTTGAATTTTTTTCCAGTAAATTTAGTTGTCACAAAAGGCGCTCGATTGACAGCCCCGCAGAGGAAAACGTGCGAGTCCGGGAGAAGCGATGTCAGCTCCTGCCTGAAGAGCACCTGGGCTGGAGGGCCTGTGGTTGCCTTGTCAGAGCTGGCCTTTTGGGGGCCACTCCCGGCGTTGGTGACACCCTGGGGGTGAGTTCAATGATTCAGCCGCGGTCTGGTGGGCTTGTGGGGAGGAAGGAGAGCCAGTTTCCACCCTCCAGTCTCCGTTTCTTGAGTCCTGTGGCATCCCAAATTATTATTGGGGTGATTTGGGGGATTATTCATTTTGAAGCTCAACTTAGTCTTCCCAAAGCTTCTGCATTACTTTTCGTTTCCTGAAGGGGAGGTCATGGCATGATATCATCTTCAGTAAGTGGCAGGTGAATTCAAACATGGAGGATGGTGACAATGGATGAGGGGAAAAAGATATTCCAATAAAACCATGATTGATGATTGACCCGCTGCGTCCCTCATCCTTGTGTGGGGGAGGGGAAGCCGGTTGGGGGAAAGGAGGTGTATCTGGGCTTATGATGGATCCAGGGTGGGAAAACTGAGGTAACAGGACCTTTTTCTGTCCTCTCTTTTCTTTTTTCTCCCCCGGCTTGCTAATGCTCAGCAACCAACCTGGAGTGTATGGCTTTGCAGAGAGGTGGTAAATGAGACGTTATATAAAAACATCCTTAAATGAGGAAAAAAAATATTAAAATGGGATAAAAATAAAACGAAGGAAGAACAGAAAAAGCACTTCATGCTTCAAACACACACCCGCAAAGGGGAAAAGGAATTGAATGCACGGGAGAGTTTCGGTGAGCCGTGTGTAGCTTTACCTGAGGTCTGGCCCCTGTTGTGATGTTATTGTGTTCAACCCTTCCAAACCCAGCCCTGGACAGCTTGCCAGATTAACGCTGGTGTCGATACTCACGTTGGAGCAGCAGGACTGGGCCATGTGGTGTGCTCTTCACTATGGTCGTGTCCAATCAATTTCCTATTTGTTTCCAAATCTTGCTTTAAAGCATTTGGTTTCCCTCCCTCACTGTCTATCTCGGCTCTGGATTTCCCGTAGGATTACTGAACGTGCAGGTGTTTGCCATGACTACATCCGGAAATATGTCAAAGTTTCACCCTGAAATCATCTCAGACTGCTGCTTTCTGATTACGGGCTCCTCTTTGTACCTCCCCTCCCCTCCCCTCCCTGCCTCCCTCCTCACTTGGGAGAACAGAAAAGGTCTGAGCCATGGAGCCTGTCAGCTCTCTCCTTGCTTTCTTTTCCCCAGACAACCTGAACCTTTCGGGATGAATTCCATCTACCCCTTGTTCTCTGGTTTACCTACTTGGTTTTTTATTTTTTTATTTTTTTAAATTTTTCCCTTCCTTACCTTCACTTTTTTGAAGGCTAACCGGGGCACTTGTGGACTCTTGATCCTAACTCCTTTTGTTTCCCCAAAGTCTCTGCTCCATGAATTATTCCCTCTTTTTCTTAAATCTTCGATTACTCTTTTCCTACACTGGCTCCTACCCCCTCTGGCTACAAACATACTTAGATCTCCTTCATCTTAGGAGAAAAACATCTCCTACAAAAACTTCTGTGTCTCCCTCAACTATTATCCTTTTCAAACTCCCTTTCAGATAAATGCCTCTATTTCTTGACCTACACTTGACGCATCAACATGATTTGATTCTGCTCCTGCCCCAATTTCTTTTCCATAGAAATTGTCAACAGTGGTCAATCTCTAATTGTCAAATCAAATTGGATCATCTGCTTTCATCTTCCTTTTCCCTGGTTTCCTTGCAGCTTGATACCAGTACTTAATTTTCTTCCTTGAAACTCTTTCCTCCTGATTTTGCTCCCATGTCTTTGAAACACATTCATTTTATCCTCGCTGGCTCCTTTCCCTTTATCCTCTCCCTAAATGTTGACTCTCCCTTTGGTACCACCTTCTCTCTTCATTCTACAAGCTCTCTCTGGGCAGTTTTATTTACTCCTGTGTTTTCAACCATGTCTTCGCCATGGATGACTTTAAAAATCATACCTCCAGTACTGACCTCATGCTTGAACTCCTCTGTAGTATTTCCAGTTGTCTTCTGATATTTCCAATTCACTCTGTCAAAAAGTGAACCCATTATTTCCAGAATCTGGCATGGGACTTGGTATGCGACAGTCTTGCTGAAGCAGAGAAGAGTCTCCAGCAGGTCAGAAGATAGTTTCCTAGCTGGTCACTTCTGCATTCTTCCCTTTCCCCTGGGGAATTCAAAACCAAGCAGATGCAAACTGGTAATTCCCATCCTGACTTATCTTCAGAACCTCTATCAATTCTGTAATTACAGAAAGCAGAATACAAAATAATGACTTCAAACTCTTGTATGAACAGATGTGTTGGCAGCTTTGCAGTGGGACCAGAAGGCCTTGAACAGCCTGACTTTTGGGCTAGTACAGAATTGGTTGATGCTTCGGTGTTATCTCTGTGTGCCTTGATCTATTCATGCTACTTCCCCGGCATATCCTGGAAATTCTAGCTCTGGAATTCTGCTTCAAGGCTCAGCTCTGTTATTCTCCTGGTACAACATGTTTTATTCATGTTGTTTTAGTCCAAATTCATTTTGCCTTCTGGTAGAGACTGATAATTCAGACTTCACCCAAGATGCTGGGAAACAGAGAGGGACACTGTCAGCAGGTGGTAGCACTGATCTCATCAGATGGATAGTTATTCCTCTGAATGTCTGTTTCGTGAAACCCAGAGAACAGACTAGTAGGAAAGTATTTGGGGGAAGGGGTGAAAGATATGGAGGCTCCCCCTGATCTCTCTTAGAGGTCACATCTTAAGCTATTACCTATTCATAATAAAAGTTAACACTAGCAATGTTTTGTTGGGGCCACTTGAAGCACTCCATACATTCTTTGGGAGTACCTAAAAAAAAGAAGGGACCTTGGACCATTAAAGAGAAAAATCAAGAATAGGGGGCATTTGGACAAACAAACCCCATTGCACTATTGTTAGGGTCAGCAAAACTACCCCAAGATTTCTGACCCCTTGTTTGCTAGGGTGGTCTAATAATGATGAAAATACACATGGATCGAGTTCACCTCAGGATCTCAGGTTTTGAATTGGAAGCCAGTATCTACCCATGGGTTGTTCACCTACAGAGGGAGATGGATGTTGGAGTCACTCTAGGAATGCAGAGATCTGTCTGTCTCCCAGGCAGGAAGGAAATGCAAACAAGGATACAATATACAATGATTAGTAACATAATTCTTTTCTCTCTTTAGTATTTTTATCTGGACCCCAGTTTGAAGGTGTGTTTAAGGAGATCTATGGAAAGCAGTCGTCTGGCATAGGGGCCACTTGCTGTTCTGTAGGGGCTGAGCAGAGAGGTGGAGAGGAGGGAAGACAGTGCGGATGTAGGAGGGAGGCGTGACTCTGCTCACAACTAGAAGACACTTCCTAATGGGACACACAGAGCCTGATCTAATTCTCCTGTGGGGTTTCAGTCTGGATGCTTTCAGATCTTTTGAACTCGATGCTTTTATCTTCTACTGATTCAGTCGATGCAGATGAGCAAGTCCTGTGAGGCAGTAATGACACCAAAAAAACTGTGTCCTCGGCTTTTATTGTTCTAATTGTATCCGCTCTGGAAGGCATTGGAATTGACACAGCCCAATCAATAACGACTACTTTTAAGTGAGGAACCGTTCTTGGAGACACTGCCGCAGCATTTGAGATTTACAGGTATTTTCTCATTCAATTAAGAAGATGGAGACCATTCAACCTCTGCTGGTCAGAGAGCTGGAATTCCTGTAACAAACTTTTGCCCAACTATATTTGGCTGCAGAATTCCCCTGTCAGAGAAAATTTGGGCCGTGTCCCCTGCCTTGATGCCCAGTGTTTTACATATTCAAGGGAACTGTGTGGAACAGAGCAGAGCGTCCTTTCAGTTTACTGGGAAGAAGTCCTCTTGAGCCAAGTTCTCCTTCTTACAAGTTTGCTTGGATCAGACAAAAAGTTGTCCATTCATGATGGTCCTTAATAGCTTGTAGCTTCTTCTACGACCACGGAGGGGTCATCACCGGAGCTATGTCATCCTTCAGAGCGGCTTAAATGCTTGATGCATATATAGCAAACAATTTGAATTCCCAGATTTGGGTATTTGGTATAAACTCTCCCAACCTGTTGTGGACAGAGGAGTCTCCAAATGTAGGTACAGCACTGGACCAGACATGGAGACCCTACAGCTGGAGCGTAGGACAATTAAGATACCCAAAGCCCAAAGTTAGTAATTTAAACAAGTAAATCCTATATATACAATAAAGTGCACAAATATTAAGGGTGTAACTCAATGAAATCCCTCCTACACACAGATCCAAATCAAGTTATAGAATACGGCCAGCATTCTAGAAAGCTTAATCCTGACTTTTCCTAGTCAACACCCCGAAAGCTTACCATTATTTTGACTCTTACCCCATAGATTACTTTTGACTAATTTGAATTCTTTCGTATTCCATTTTTTATGCTCCACATTATATTGGTGAGATTCACCTTGCTGCTGTTTGAAGCATAGATTTATTCCTTTTTAGCGCTACTTACTAGTCCATTATATGAATATGCTGAAGTATATTTACCCATTCTACTGTTGACGGTCATTTGAAATGTTTCCAAGTCTTAGCTCTTATGAGAAAAACTGCTATGAATATTCTTATATCAGTCTTGTACACTGCCAGAAAGTTTTCCAAAGTGGACATAATAATGAATACGTCTACCAGCAACGGAGGAGAGATTCAGATGTTCTACATTTTTACCAATACTTAGTATTTACAGTCTTCTAAAATTTTAGCCATCCTGGTGAGCATGTAGTGCTATCTCATTGGGGTTTTATTTTGCATTTTCCTGATGAATATACCATCTTGCATGGACCATTGTTCCCTGTGCTTAATGGTCATTTGGATAGCTCATGTACAGAGTATCTGTCCAAGTGTTTTGTTCATTTAAAAAAAATGGGTTGTTTGGGTTTTCCTTATGGATATAGTAATGCCGTGTATATTCTGTGTTCTTTGTCTAGTGTATATTGCAAATATCTTAGCATAGACTGTCAGTTGTCTCAAAAGTGCTGTCTCCCCAGGATTCTGTCTTGCTGACACTAATGGTTATACCTAATTCCAACCTTCCAGTACTGAAGTCCAAAGGAAGCAAGGAGAACCAAGGGGGAAATGGAGATCCCACATCAAGCGTTATCCAGTGGGAAGGTGCATTTTCTGTACCATCCCTCAACCCCCACATCTCACGGTCCTTCATATCTCAGGGTGCCTTGTACTCATGTCTGTTAGCACTCAGAGTATACTGTAGTCTCTTGACAAGCCTGTGAGCTCCTTGAAGACAGGAATATGTCTTCTCTTCTTTGTGTCCCCAGCAACCAAGTCAGAGCCCGGCTATGTTCCACTTTGTCATTGCTCAAAAATTACATAATAAGGAAATAGATGAATGGGATGATTTTAAGCATGGAGGCAACATGACAAAATTTGCATTTTAAGTAGAAAATTCTGGCAGCAGTTTGGAGAGAGAGGACGGAGGTCTCAAATATTAAGTGGCAATTTTAGATCACACCAGTTTAGACAGCAAAGCCAGAGAAAATATGCTGAACAATAACAGAAAAGGTCTGCGTGTATTTTTCTTCTGTAGCCAAGGGATGCACGATCAACCCCAAGGCAATGATGATGTCAAATTTTGTTAGAGAATTTACTGAATCTGACTCGGTGATAGATGACAGTACAAGACAATGAAAAAGATATGTCACAAAGCCCAAACGACAAATGTCAATTGAATAGTGCAGACAGTTAAGTGCTAAGAGTTCAGAGGAGCTACTGATTACCATGAGCCACACTGATCGGGATCTTACTAGTAAGATGTTTTCCTTAATACTAAGATGTTAACTGACATTTTTTTTATTATGATGATAAATATTATTACAAACCCGAAACTAGAATGAATTGAATGAGAAAATACAAATGATGAAACTTGATGTTTCTATTATCTCTCAGCCTCAGAATCAGCACTGAGAAGGGAGGAGTCAGTGGAAGTTTCTAGAGCCGCAAGAATCAGCACTGCCGAACTCAGAACAGCAGTGGCTCTGTAGCCTGTTGTCAACTGCACATTCGTGGACAGGGGTGCTCACCCCCTCTCCACAGTGGACCCTGCCTCTGCACTCATGCTCTACTCTTCCAGCCAAAAGGTACTTTTACCAAAGGACCCCAATGAAGCTGACCACGCACTTTCTGGAGCTTTTATAGATGGGGGGGTATAATACTTACACATCCTCAGGTTACATTTTTAATTTAAAATTGATGACACTCAAAAAACTCTACAAACTTAATTTTTTTTAAGTGCCTGGGTGGTGCAGTCGGTTAAGCATCTGACTCTTGGTTTTGGCTTAGGTCATGAATTCAGGGTTGTGACATTCAGTCCTGTGTGGGGCTCTGCACTCTGCACAGCAACTGCCTAAGACTCTCTCTCTCTCTCTCTGCCCCTCCCCTGTTCTCTCTCTCTGTCTCTTTGTCTTTCTCAAATAAATAAATAAAATCTTTAAAATAAATAAAGTGGTAAGGTTTTTTACTGCGGTAAAATATGCATAACACAGAATTCACCAAGTTAAGCATTTTTAAGTCTACGTTTCAGTGGTGTGGAGAACATTCACACTGTTGTGCAACCAACACCACACCACAGCTTGTTCATCTGCCCAAATTAACCTCTGTCCCCATTAAACACCTCCTTCCTCCCCTCCTCCCAGCCCTTGGCGAGCACCCTTCTGCTTTCTGTCTTCATGAATTTGACTACTTTAGATACGGTATTTGTCCTTGTGTGACTGGCTTATTTCACTGAGCGTAATGTCCTCAAGATTCATCCATCTTGGAGCATGTGGCTTTACGAGACTGAATAATATTCTATTGTCTGTATACACTGCATTTTGTTTAGCCATTCAGAAAGTTAAATTTTATTATTCCTACTTCTCCAAAGTGAATGTGAATATTTTTGTAACTTTTTACACATTTTCAGAAGAAGAAATAAAGTGGGAGGGAAGGGCACTAAAATTTATTGAGAAACTACTACGTACCCAGAGCTGGGCAGTATTCTTTACACAGCGTAGCCATCTGTGCCTCACACCAGCCCTGTGAAGTGGGTGTGATCACGCCAATATTCAGCCAAGGGGGTGGAGTGATTTGTTCTCAAGCTTATGAAACCACAAAGATTATTCGTTTTCCACTATTTTGCTGTGCATGGGGACAAAGCCCAGAGAAAGCTGACACTGTGCAGTTTTGAAATGTATAGAGTTTATCTTCGGTTATTCCTCATACTTTTACCATCTTTCCACTTTCAACACCCTTCCCCCACCTCCAGATAATCTGTCATCTAGGTCAGCCTGATTCTAGCTTTAAGAGGAATCATTTTCTTCTATCGAAAAGGCACATAACTGAGTCAGGAAAACTATGATTATTTCAATAGATGCTGAAAAGCATTTTAATTCTTCACATTCATTATTTAAGAAAAAAAGAACTTAAACACTTAGCAAGCTGAATGACAATATCCGGGTCCCTCGACCCTGGATTTTTCACTCATAAAATGAAAACTAGATCTCTCCAAGTCTTGGATTTCCCTTGTTTCTTGCTATTCAACCCAATGCTTGATTTTTGTAAATTACACTGCCATTTTTTCCATCATGGTTTGCAATCCTGGAAGGTACTTCAGTGATGGGAGTGCTGAATCATAGAGAAGAAAGATTGTGTTTGGCTGCTGGGAGTTTGCACCATCGACTCACCGTAGAAATGTCCACACTTGAACTCACTTCTTTCCTAACTGAACAACTAAGCCATGGGGATATTGCTGACTGATAGACTCATTCAATTTGACAGGTGAGTCTCATGGTTGACCTCAGGCCCATCCTATCGTTTTTGCCCTGCCCTACAGTTTTTGTTAAATACTTGGCTAGAGGTCTGCTAGCTAAATGAGCAAGTTTGTAGAGGACATGAAGCTAGAAAGGATAAGAAAATTAGGAGTCCAAAGTATTTTTATAAGCTGGAAGCATGATCTGAATTTAAAAATATTAAATAGTTGTAGGGGCCGGCGTTTAGATCCCAAAAGCCAAATAACTGCTCAAGCAGAGATATGGTAGCAGTGAATTAGTCAGGACTCCTGGAGTCACAAGGGACAGAAATGAAACTTTCATGGACACCACACGGGCTGGATTTTGGCTCTTATAAGAAAACCATGAAGGCTTGGAACTTGAGTGCTGTTAGGACTTTTTCAAGTTGCCTTATTTCTGATTCCCTTTGTGAATTTTTTTTTTCTCTATGAGGAAGAATTCTGGCCTTGAACAGCTCTCAGACTCACATGTTTCTAGTTTAGTCAACAGGAATAAAATAATTCTCCTGCCTCAGTTAAATAAATTCTTCTGAAGGATTCTAATTTGCCTGTACCACTCCAGGCCAAATGTTGTAGCCAGATAGGGGAATGTATAAGAAGCAGTCACTTACCATGTGAATCAAATGGTGAGACAAAGTTTCCAGCATGAGAGGTACTGTTAGATGAAGGGTCCAAAACAAGAAAGACTCGAGGGTTTCATTGACTATAAAGAAGATAGGAGCTGATGGTAATATGGGGTTGTCAGAAAAGCTGGATCCTTGCCATGATGGAACTAGGGTATCCAGAGCGAGGACATGATGGGTATCTGTTTTTCACTCTTCAGGTCATTTCTGCTGGTCATTCTGGTTGAAAGGAAAATTGACAAATGAGAATGTCTCCCATAGGAGAGTTCCCAGAAAGGCAAAGAAACACAAAGTTTTGTTATGTGCACGAAATGAAGGATCAGGGATATCGAACCCGGAGAAGAGGATGTCTATGGAGACCTGATGAATGTGAGTCACGTATCTGAGGAGACAGGACTGAACTTGCCCTGTACTACCCTAGGGAGGCAGTCTGGTACCAGCACCACCTGGGACCTGCAAGCCTTGCTATGCAGTGGAAAGAACACAGTCCGTAGAGCCAGACAAACCAGGCCACTCATTAGAAGTGTCATCTTTGGTGCTTGATTAATGCGCCTCGTGGGAAGGAACATACGAGTGTATGAGTGTCCTGTAACTCATGTTAAAGATTCTGTGATGTCATGAATCTGACGCTACTAATACAGTGCCTGACATGTAGGGGTGGCTTCGTTCACAGTAGCATTCGTATTAATAGACTTTGCATAAATGTAAGGAAGGCATTTTCACAAATCGGGTGATCCAACAGCAAACGGGAGCCCACACAGGTAGTGAGCTTGCTGTCCGTGCAGGTGTTTAAGCAGAAGCTTGAAAACCACGTGGTCGAGCACAAACATTTCCTCTGGGTAGCAGACTAGGCGGCTTCCAGGGTCCTTTCCGATTTAGAAAGTCAGGGATTCTGGATCCTTATCCATTTCTTAACTCCTGAAGCTATTTTTCAAATTCATATTCATAATTTATCTGTTTTCAAAATCTAACAAGTAACAGTTTCAGCGATAATTATTGCATTTCTATATTTATAGATAACTGGCACATATGGAGGTGGAATAGCACAATTTGATATTTTCTCATGTGCCAGATTTTTTTAATAAATATAGAAAATCCTATAGTTATGAAAAACTATTTGTTAAAATTAAACATATATGCAACTGGGCATCTGTTCTGATGTACCAGCGCTCTTGAGAACAGGGTTTCCTGTTGCCGTTGGATGGAACCCAATATTAGCCCGGAGTTCAAGGGCCTCGTGTGTCAGATGGCCCAAATAAAAACTGAAAAAATGTTACTAGTTCTCACATGTATGCCACTTCTGTTCATTCTGGTTAAAATTTAATTTTCTATCTATAAAAATAAAAAAATATCCCCTCCCTGCAAAAAGCTATAGTAGGAGATATATATATATACATATATGTATATATATAATTTTTTTTCTCAATAAGGAATTCAAGTAGACTCCGTGGTACAGTGACAAGATGAGATTTTTAGAGCCAACTAGATTTAGGTAGAAATTTCTGGCTTGCTTGCTTTCTACCTGTGTGATCTCGGGCAAATTGTTTAACAATTCTTGAGCCTTCTTTTCCCACCAGTAAAAGTAACACCTACCTTTAGGTATGTTGTTAAGGGTAAGATAATAATCGACATGGTGCCTTGCCCGCAATAGACATTTAAAAAATATTGATTCCCTCTTTATTATGTGTGAGTTTATGCATTTTGGAAATGACAATAGGGATTGTATTGATGTTGGCAGAAGTAGTATCTACCATTTATTGAGTGCTGCTTTCGCACTGGGTACTAGATCAAACATTTAAAATACAAATCTGTTTAATTCTACCTGCAGCTCCATGGGATGCATGGAATTTTATGAGACAAAACTGTTAGAGAAGTTAGCTTCTTAAAGATCCTAAAGCTTGCAAGTGGCAGAATGGGATCTTGCAGCTGGTTCCAGAGCCTGGTTTTTAACACTCACTCTATACTACTTGGCTAAAATTTTAGAAGAATCTTTAAAAGAACCAAAGTAACATTAACAGTGTTTTATAGTGAGCATAGATGGTGTTTGCATTTTCATTTCACTCAGGTGAAACATGAGTTTTTTTGTGTTGTGTGGTTGAATTTTCACAATCTGCTATCTTTTTGTAATTACAACTCCCATAGAGTTTGACAGGTAGCCATTGGCCCAGGATGTCCTTGCCATTACCATGGTGCCAGTAAGTCGGTTTCTGCTACTTTATGACTTGTTTATCGCATAAGACCAAACCTCTGTATTTATTGTTCTCGACTATTAATTTGCAGGGTGAAATATTCCAGGCACTATGATCTAGACAAAATTATGGATGAGTGAGCTCTATCCCTTGTCTCCCTTCACTTGGGAAATTTCCCTTTGGGTTTCTCATGCCCTCCACCTCCATGAACAGTCAGGTCCAGCTGCTTCCATTCCCACTGGTGTGCCTGGGGGACAGGAGCCTCCCGGTGGGCTCGGCAGAGTGCCTGGTACTTACTGCCCGATGACTGCCTGTGACCCCTGAGAGCTTCCAGAGATGCTCAGAACACCTGTTCTTTCAGTTTAGAAGGACACAGCTCTTAGCTTTCACTGAATGTCAATGTTTAATTTGCTAGCTTCCAATTTAGGCTTATTTTTGAGAATTCGAATCTCCTTTCAGATAAATTAAGTTAACCTACTCGTGGTGAGGGAGTTGCTTGACCTTGAATTATTTTCTTTTTCTTTTCGGAGGAGAGTTGACAAAGGGGCTGACACATGAGATTGAACACGCTCTGGAAAAGCCAGAGAGAGTTTATGAGCATAAATATACAGATCAAGGAGCAAGTAAATATGTCAGAGACCGGTGGCATCACCTCCAGAACAGAAACCGTCCACACCTTTTTGACGATTATGTTAGCGCCCTACAAATTTCATACTCTGTGTTTTAAGTGGTCTTCTGTATTAAACTTTTTGATAGCTAACAGGTTCTCAACAAATTTTAGGTAGGAATATAAAAAAATATAAAGAGACACAAGAATGTCAAGAAGCTACCACTTTTTAAAAAGATTTTATTTATTTATCTGAGAGAGAGAGAGAGAGAATGTACAACCAGGGTGAACAGCTGGCAGAGGGAGAGGGAGAAGCAGGCTCTGCACTGAACAGGGACCCTGATATGGGGCTCGATCCTGGGACCCAGGGATCACGACCTGAGCCAAAGTCAGATGCTTAACCAACTGAGCCACCCAGCACCCCAAGAATCTAATATTTTATTTAAAATACAGCTGTACCTCTTTAATTTTTTAATACAATAAGGGTTTTTCTTGTATCCCTAAAAAAAAAATGCTGCTCTTAGGTTTAATGAACTCTTGTCTTTACGTTCACACAGAAAGTCCCTGAGGAGTGCCACTTGGCATTTTTTTCCAAACTGTAGACCACTTGGAAGAGAACAAGGAAAATCCGACGAAAAGGAACGTATGATTTGACCATCATCTAGGGCAGTGTTTCTCAAATCACCTGAAAGTCTTGTTAAAGTAGATGGCCGGGCCTCGCAGAGTCTCAGATACAGTAGGTCTGTTGTGGGGCCTGAGAATCTGCATTTCTAACAAACTACCAGGTGATGCTGACACTTCCTGTCTAGGGATCCTCTTATAAAAAGAACTGGTCTAGAACAGTGCTCCCTAACGATACATAATGCGAGAAACATAGGTAATTTTAAATGTTCTAGTACCCTCATAAAAAAGTAAAAGGAACAGGTGAAATAATTGGTAGAAATATATTTTATTTAACCTAAAATAGCCAAAATATTATCATTTTAATATACAGTCAGTATAAAAATGATTAATGATATATTTTACATTCTTATTTTCACATCAAGCCTTCCAAATCTGTTGCTTCCTTTATGCTTACAGCACATCTGATTTCAGACTAGCCACATTCCAAGCGTTCAATAGCCACAGGTAGCTACTGGCGACTATATCGGAACGTGAAGAGTGAATATTCTAATAAATCACATTGCTAAGAAACAGCTCGAAGAGGTCAACAGTGATTCGCAACGCTGGTTGCACATCAGAAGCGTCTGGAGGAACTTTTAAAATATACCAATGTCTCAGGCCCATTCCCAGAAAAATCTAATTTAGTTGGCTTGGGGTCAAATGTAGGCACCAGTATTTTAAAAAATCTCCCCCAAGTGATTCTAACGTGCAGCCAGATCAAGACTTCCTGGGACAGATGGAAGTGCAACCGAAGGTAGGATTAACCTATATCGGTAGGATCCAGCTACATATGTTTCCTTGGTGCTACGGTCTGAGTGTGCCCCCTCTAAATTCATGTGTTGATATCCTAACTCCCAAAGATGGTGGTATTAGGAGGAGGGGACTTTTGGGGGTGCTTAGGTCATGAGGGTGGAGCCTCATGCGTGGGATCAGTGTCCTTATAAAAGAGGCTTTAGAGAGCTCTGTCCACCATGTGAGGACACGGCAAGAGGCTGGCCCTCTGCAGCCCTGGAGAGGTGGGGAGGGCCTTCACCGGAACTCCGCCATGCTGGTGTCATATCACGGACGTCAACCTCCAGAACTGTGAGGAAGAGATGTTTGTTTTTATAAAGCACCCAGTTTATGGTACTTTGTTACGGAAGGCTGAATGGACTAAGTCACTTGGCAAAGGGAGAAGAAACTATTACAGATACCAATACATCTGGGGCACTTTCCAAAAGATTATTTTATTTACTTCATCTAATCCTGCAAAGCAGATCTTACTGCTATTTTGCAGAAGGTGTAGTGGAAATGTGGCAACGTCAAGTTGCTTAGCCAATTTCAGTTGTACTGAATCAAGAGCAGATCCTAAGTGGCAGATGAAGTGACAAATGCCAAGACCTGCTCTTCCTACGGTACCATCTTGTCTGCCTTGTCCTCTTTACTGATAATGTGGTGTCCCTTCAGCTGGAACTGTGGGTCCGCTCTTCCTTTTCTACTTAACTGAATACAATTCCTCACTTTGAAAGAAAACTAAAACCAAATTTCATTAATAATAAGAAAATACAGTCAGTGGCTCCTTTCCACAGAGGATCCAGATAATTTTCCAAATATTTTGGGTGGGGGTGGGGGCAGCAAGGGCGTCATCAAAACAAGATGATTAAACACAGGCCATTTCCTCTCACTTTTCTGTCTTAAAGGGAACTTCCTCTGGGTCATCCTTTTTTTTTTTTTGATTCTCCTAGTTGAAAGAGATGTCCACTTGACGTCTAAGAAACTTTTCAAGCTCTGACTTACGTACTTTAAAGTTTCTTTTCTTAGAACTTGTCAGCCACCTGTTGGGGGGAACACAGGATCATCGCCAGCACGGCGTGCCCATGGGTTCTGATGGCCTGGGGCAGGGGGGTGGGCACCCGGGTGCAGCTCTGGCGCTCAGGGGCGGGCACCTGTGCTCCACACTCTCACATAGATTTACTATGAGCTGTCCTGAAGTGAAATGTGTGACTAAAGGTTTTTTGTGTTTTTCTATCATATGGAAGTTACTACATTTAATGTGTGATTTGAATCTCAGACCTGAAGTGACTTAAGCCCTTATGTATTTCAATTCACTCTATTCTTGCTGGTTTTGCATGTAGGAGATGTCTATTCGAGGCTAAGAATTACAATTACTTTCCAGTGTTTTACTTATGGTGTCTCTCCTGGACCATTTTTCAGGTACTTCAAAATCATCAACAAAACAAAATAGGAATTCGAGTCTCTCGCTGATCTCAATTGTCCTCAATTTCTCCTTTAACATTAATAGTATAAGTAGATCTACCTAATTAAGCCAATTATTTGTTATTCTTGCTGTAGAGGCCATAAGTGTGACCTTGGAATCCCACTGCTGAGAACCTTAATTCTGAAATACAGTTGACCCTTGAACAACACAGGTTTGAACTGCACAGGTCCACTTACATGAGGATTATTTTCCATAAATTCAGTACAGTACTCTAAACATATTTTTCTCTTCCTTATGGTTTCCTTAATCACATTTTTCTTTTCTTTAGCCTACTTTATTATAAGAATACAGTCTACAGTACATATAACATACAAAATACGTATTAATTGACTATTTATGTTATCAATAAGGCTTCTGGGCAACAGTAGGCTATCCATAGTTGAAGTCTGGGGGAGTCAGAAGTTACACGTGGATTTTAGACTGGGGGGCTCAGCACTCCTAAACCCTGTGCTGTTCAAGGGTCGACTGTACTGTCTTGCAAACTTCTATTTTTGAGTGCTTGGATCTAAAACACTCCAGTAAACCCTGTTAAAATCCATGTCACGAGTTCCTGAGATTTGGTGACTACTGGTTCAAATAAAGGCATTTTACCCACCCTTTATTAACTTAATAGCAACTGGTCTTCATTATGAATATGAGGACATGACAGAGAGGTAGGAATCTTTAAGGATACTAGTATAAATGTTTGGCCAATTTATACTAGATTTAAGTCAACAACAGCAACAACACAAAGAAGACCCCAGATTATGGAAAAAGAAGGAAATAAGGTTGGATATGTAGGTTTGGTTGAATTAGGTAAACTCAGAATCAGGAAAAATAATTTGCTCCTCAAATTTTGTTCTAGAAAAGAGAAAGTCTTGTAAGTTTTCTCACCAGGTGACTTATGGAACTGAATTTGAGTATGTGCCAAGGGCTGCTTGGTGGTGGTGGCAGCGATGTCGGTAGGGAGAAGGCACTTTAGTTGCCCTTGGTATGATTTCATCCCACCCCAAGGCACCCCAAATAATAGGTGAAAACAGGGTACTCGCTGTCCAAGTCTCCTAGGTCCCTTCTGGCCAGACTAGATTGCCTACCTATATAAATAGGATGCTTGTCCTCAGGTCTCTCTGATTCATACAGCTGAGGCTTCAAAAGTTGTGGGTGTCAAGTATCTCCCACTCTAACACTTGCTCAAGACCTGCTACTGTGTGCCAGGATCTTGTCAGCATCCACCACTCGCCTCCAGTCTTTACAAAGAGGTGTGTGGTGAGGACTGTTTAGGGACCGTGGTCAGTGTGCTGTACCCCCAGCAGCGAGGAGGACATGTTTCTCCCTCATCGAAGCCAACTAAAGGAGGGAGCTTCAAGAGAAACAAGCAGGCAGTTTGCTATGTCTTCTGGAGTTTGAGGAACACAGACACTTTGTGAAGGTGCGTGCTGGCTGGAGCTGGCAGAGAAACGGTTGCCCGAGTTCCTAGTAAGAGGCACAACCCCCAGGGCAGGGTAGGGAGCCTGTCTCCACGCAAGGCGAGGGCCCAACAGAGGGAGTCAACCTGGAGTCTGAGAGCCTTCCTGCCCAGGAAGGCCACCTGAAGGGACCATTTGACCCCAAGGAAGGATGGAAATTCCATTCAGGGCCAGGGAGGAGTGAGCTCAGGGAGGTTATTGGAAAGGAATGTAACAGAAAATACAAAGTTGGTTTCTGCTAGCATCCTATAGAGTGCTGGTACTTCAATAAAATATTATATAAAATATAATTTCAAGTCATCACGACATAAAGATACAATAGAAGTAAAGTCATCACCCAAAGATCCCTTCATTCTCTCTCCAAACCTCTGTATCATGTCATGTGGTCATGTCCACGGGACTAAATCCAGTTCTTTAAAGAAGAAACGAGAATTTTTCTCATCAGCAACCAGCACATGGGTGTGCTGCAACAGGACCTTGGAATATAATCGGAAATTCCGTCAACTTCAAGACCCACAAGTGAAGACTTAGAATTGGCCGAAGCATATAAACTAGCCCAGGGGAGGGCGTGGCCAAAAATTTGGGGAAGGAAAGCTAGCGTGGGGAAGGAATCCAGTAAAATCAGCCTCAAAAGCACTCTTTGGATATTATAGAATTTGTGACTTTTTTTTTTTTTTTTTTAGACTGGGGTATGACTTTCCTCTAGGTGATGTCCACTGACTTTGCAGGAAGCAACAGAAGAGCCAATCAGGAACAGGCCCCACTTTTTCTCTTCCTTATCTCCTGAAAGGGACAAAGTATCTCCATGGAACCCGCAAGGCAGAGGGAGAAAAAACGGTCTACATTATAAAAACCTCTTTTGTATACATTATGAACTGCCATATCAGGCAATCCATGCACAATTTGAAAATTGCTCAGAGGCTGAGTGTGAGAAAGCTGTACTGTATCAAAGAAAGCGTCCAGAGGACACATTTTCAAAAGGGAAAATTGCCAGCAAACAGCAGTGTGGACAATCAACATGAAAACAGGGGCTGATAGAATCACAGCTAAAGGAACAAATGTTAAGCATTCTCCCTTCAGCTCAGCTGGCCTATTATACCTCTGAATACCCAGGCTTACAATGCCTCCCCTCCCTGCCTCCAATTCCAGAAGTGTCAGACAGGAGACACAGTGCCAGCAAAAAACCTTCCACCGATCTCTTGTTAGCTAACTGCGGTGTTTTGTTCCGCGGTTACATGTCTGCACAGGCCGTCATTGTGTCAGTCATAATTACCACCTGTTCGCCCGCTCCCTTCAGGTTCCATCACCTCTGCGGCATTAAGCAGCCAGAGGCAGGAAGCAGTGCCGATTGCCCAGGAGCAGCGACTGTCAGGCTCTGGGTTTCAGAGTATAATTGCTGCCTGCACACACAGAGCCCTGGCCTCTTCCCCTCCTTCCCCTCCTGGATCAGGAAGGAAAACACCCAGCTGCACGCTCTACACTAACTCACATTCTTTAGGCAGAGGAGATCAGAGGCACATCCAATGTCATTATCAGGCTGTGAATCAGACCTGAACTCTCACAGGAACATGCCATTCCGTGACCCCCAAAAAGTTCAATTTTTAGAAACTGTACAGACCACACCTCCCTGCCTCTATTTAGTGCTAAATAGTACTAAATAATGCTTCCAGATGCAAAGATGGTTTTGTTCTTCTGAGCCTCATCCTCTGAAGTTTTTGATTAGAGACTTTCTTAAAAATGATGTTCGGATTGTGTCATCACCTCTCCCCCTACTCATCCTCTGATCATACCGAGCAAATAACAGATAGCGCTAGCTAGTACTAGTGGAGAACTTGGTGTGGGACAGGCATTGTTTTAAGCATTCTACATTAAGTGCATAATTTAATCTTCGTAATGCCCTAATCTGGTAGGTAGCATTTTCGTTCCCTTTCATGGATGAAAATATCAAAGCATAGGGGCGCCTGGGTGGCTCAGTCGTTAAACGTCTGCCTTCGGCTCAGGGCGTGATCCCAGCATTCTGGGATCGAGCCCCACATAGGGCTTCTCTGCTGGGAGCCTGCTTCTTCCTCTCTCACTCCCCCTGCTTGTGTTCCCTCTCTCACAGGCTGTCTCTCTCTCTGTCAAATAAATAAATAAAATCTTTAAAAGAAAAAAAAAAAAGAAAATATCAAAGCATAGAATTGTTAAGCTCTACCAGCTCCTTAACTGTGCTATGATGTTTTCTTTCCTCCAAACCTCTGTACCCTAGGTATTCGTAATGCTAGCTTTTTCCTTCCCATCAAGCTAATTCCTGCACATGTTAAGAATTCATCTCAAATTCCAGTTGCTTGGGAAAGCCCTTCCTGATCTCATCCCCTAGGCTGAATTAAATATTCTTATGAACTTGGTTTCTATCATTTGCATAACTCTTATTTATGCTACCATAATTGTTGGTGTTATGTCTATTACTTCCTTACGGGTGGGGCCTATAAATCTCCCAAATAAATTAGTTCCCTGAGTCAACTGTCTTCTGACTCAAGACTAGTTTAACATCTATATAACTATTAGCAGGAAAAAGATGATGGAAATTATGGCATTTTTTGCCACTGTTTTTTTCCCCCTAAAATTTGCCAAAATATGGACTTTTTATGGTTAAATGAAACACCAGTCAAGAATGTTTATCACTGACACAATATTGCTCGGGAAGAGAGCATTACTTAGAATTATTAAAATGTCATATTTATGCAGATAGAGTCTGTAGGTTCAAAGCGTAATGCTTTCATGTGGGGACTGGACAGGATTAGAGTTATTCTGCTGTCTAGTCATCTCAGGGAGGGGAGCCTGGAATCACATCACGTCCGCCTATGGTTCCCAAAGTTGGCTGATCATGAGAATTACCTCAAGAACTTTGAAAAAACAGATTTCCTGGTATCCCACCACCACTGAATCAGCATGTTTGGAGGCGAGGCCAGGGAACACGCGTTTGTCAAACTGCCCTCAGTTAATTCTGATGATCCGCCAGTTTCAAATGCAGCTCTTTCATAGGACCTGAGGTGGTTTTCAGTGGTTTGGTCTGAGTAATTACTCAAAGCACATAAGAGCGATCTTCTGACGTGTGGACATGGGGCCCCCAGAGAAAATACAATAAACAACTCACCAGTCATATCAGTAGCATGAAGCAGATGAAGAAGGAACGTACGTTTTCTTCTGGTCAGGATGCTTGAAAACAGGCTCAATCGGAATAACCTGGAGAAGCTTTTATACAGGGCCTGTGCCCCGGGGTTCACCCCTGCCAATTCAATCAGCATCTTAGATCAGAGCAAGACTCAGACATCAGGATTCCTTGAGAAGCAGCCAGATGATGCAGCCAGGTCTGGGTGGAATTACCGGCACAGTCCAGGAAGTTAGGTCAGAAATCACCATCTCCTGGGAAAACTGGACTTTCCCAACGACTTTCCTCAGAACACTACCTCATCAAGATGCTCTGAAAACAGAAGTGTGACCCAGTATACTTGAGAGATGTCGCCTCCTGTGTACGCCCATCTTTGAGGCTTGTGTCCATCGTACAGATCAGTGTCTCCAAGAAGACCTGTGATCAAGAAAACCGTTAACTTGGTTGAATCCAGTATTTTTCCTTTTTATTTTCATGGCATTTACTAACATCCGCTGGAGCTGCCAGAACAATGGCTCAAGACAAGGAGGCCAGGTACTGGAGCCCTGAGCGAGGGCGGCTTATGGCCGAGGCTCTTCTCTATCACGTATTCGGGACTGGGGGCCCCAGACCTTGGAATCCTGGTTTTGATATTTCAGTTTTAAAGTGATGGGGTTGGAGCGGCTGGTGGAGCTGGGCCTTTACCAGTGTGAACGAGTCAGGATGCTTTGAGCCTTTGTTCTACGGTATAGAACGTTTCTGCCACAGAAACATTCGTGATAGAAACCTCGCTGCCCCACCTTCCGCAGAACAAAAGACTTTGCCATTGGCTTGAAACCAATGAAGCAGGAACCCCTGAAACACTTGCGTCTTTTGGCTCTGTCTCCTCACACTCCCTCCGCCCCAAGAACGGAGCGCCCACATAGCAACGGCTCTTGCAGCCAGGGCCCCAGGTTGGGAAGGCGCATGCGTTTCAGTTCAGCCAAGCCCAGTTTCGTCCTGGCGTAACCTGAACAAGAAATAAATAGTCGTGATTGTAAACCAGCAAGATTTGAGAATAATTTATTACAACTAAATGCAAGATCTAAATCTCATTTGGTTCCTGTCTCAAAGAAAACAAATAACTTAAAAAAATGGGATAATCACAAAAATTTCTATACTGACCTTAGGAAGTTGGTGTCAGTAAAAATAATAATAATAATAATGGAGCTGTTTTGCTTGTATCTAAATCAAGGGTCCTTCCCTTTAGTGAGCCATACTGGAATATTTTCTGTATGGAGTAAATTAATATGGGGATAGGGAAGTGGGTGGAGTTATAAATGAAGAATGTCCAACTGTTGATGATTGTTGAAGCTGGGTAATGGGTAATCAGGCCTTCACCGTATTATTCTGTGTATTTTTGAGATTTTCTACCATAAAGTTAAAAAAATGAATATTCCCCAAAATTATTCTCTATAGGTTGAAAATTAATGGAGTTTCTTGTTAGAATTATAACAATCTTCTAATTTTATGGGATTGCCAATGAGCCATCCCCATCATTAAAGAGTCAGCCAGAGATATCTAATAATTTCCACCATGCAATTATTATTACTATTTGTCTCTATGGAAATTGGTGCATGTTTTGAGTTGGAACACTAAAAAAGAGAAATGAAGATCTAGAGAACTCAGAAGATAATTATCCTTCTTTGAATATTGACACACTTACATGTTTTTCCAGACGTAGGTTTTGTGTAGGCGAAAGCTATTTGATTATAAAAGATCCGGTTTCTCCAAATTTTTTAGAGGTAGAAACTTCATTAATTAGCATCAAGGAAAATGGAGCATCTGTTGCTTTTTTGTCAACAGATTTTAATAATATTGAACACTGCTAATTGGATAGAACTGAAATATAGCTCTTTGTATGTTAAATTAAGATGGTTTCTTCTGCTATTTTTTTTTCCAGCAAATTTTATTTAAACCATGGCAACTCTTCAGAGTTTTCCTCAACCACTTACGTTAAAATGATTTTGAATACTTAGAGAGAAAAAGGATTCATGTCAGAAAATGCTGTCATAATTCTGTTGTGATAGTTACTGTGACCCTGGAAGAACAGTCGGACTTGCTAACATTCCAGCTCAAGTGTTCTCTTGAATGTTTCTGAAGTCAGAGGATGAAACCAATACATTTAATAGGCTTGAGGAGAAACTCCAAATGCAGCACTGGTTTAAGACCAAACGAACAATTTGCCAACACAGCGGTGGTAGGAATGAGAGACAGTACATATCTTTATTTATCTTTAAAAACACTAGTATTACCAACAGATGGTGAATTAACCCTGAATTGCTAGAGGCAAACTTTGGGTCCAGTGTAACCTCAGCTCTAATTAATGATAGAAGTCAGAACCACCATTAAACTGATTGGAATCTAGTTTGGAAAGAAATGGAAAGAAAGGTGAAAATGGAATCAGGTAGCTGGTTCTAATCTGGACTTCACTATTTTTTTCAGCTGTGTGACTTTGGTCAAATTACCCGACCTCTCTGTGCATCAGCTTCTTTGTGTAATGGTGATGAAAAGACTTATCCTATGGGATGCCTGTTGTCAAGTTCTCTTCCTCCTCTGCCCTTTCCCTGTAATATCAGAGAAAGGCTTCCAGGTTTTCTTGGTTTTCAAACATTGCCATTCTCACTAAATCATGGGTGCACCGGCTGCCAGTCCTGGGTCATGATGAGAGTCCATGTCATATGCTAGGTTAGACCAGGTTCTTGTGGGAAAGTTTCCTATCGGTAGAGGTGTTTTAGCTCATTTGTGAGATATTTAGAGCTAAGAATGTTTTCCAGCCTAAGCAGGATCTAAAAAAACCTTGCCCTGAACGACTTAATTTTATATATATACATGGACTAGACTAGGAAGAGAAGTGCCATCCCAACACAACATGGCAGCTCTGATGCCCCGCCGTCTCAATTGGACCAGTTCTCCCAGGAAAATATCCATTATCCATTCACCTGCGATAGGCACTTAGGTTGTTTCTGTGTTTTGGCCATCGTGAACACAATCGGGAAAGGATAGTTTCTTCAATAGTGTTGGGAAAACTGGATATCCACATGAGAAAGAATAAAATTGGGCCCTTACTTCATAAGCAAAAATCAACTTGAAATGGATTAAAGACTTAAACATAAGACTTGAAACCATAAAACTCCTAGACTAAAACATAGGGGAAAAGCTCCTTGAAATTGGTCTTGTCTATGATTTTGAGATAGGACAACAGAAGCACAGGCAACAAAAGAAAAAGAAATAAGTGGGACTACATCCAACTAAAAAGCTCTATACAGCGAAGGAAACAATCAACAAAATGAAAAGGTGACCTATGAAATGCAGAAAATATTTGAAAACCATATGTCTGATAAGGGATTGATATCCAAAATATATAAGGAACTCATACAACTCAGCAAAAAAACCAAATAACCTGATTTAAAAAATGGGCAAAGGACCTGTAGAGACATTTGTCCAAAGAAAACATACAAAAGGCCAACAGGTACATGAGAAAGGTGCTCAACATCACTAATCACTGGGGAAAAGCAAACCAAAGCCATGAGATACAGCCTCACACTTGTTGGAATGCTGTCATCACAGAGGTAAGAGATAACAGGTGCTGGTGAGCATGTGGAGTAAAGGAACCCTCGTGCACTATTGGTGGGAATGTAAATTAGTGCAGTTGCTGTGGAAGACAGTATGGAGATTCTCTGAAAAATCAGAAGTAGAGCTACCATAGGATCCAACATTCTCTCTACTGGGTATATATCTCAAGGAAATGAGATCAATATCTGGAAAAAAATTCTGCACTCTCAGTGCCTTTTCAAGCAGCCAGGCTTGCTAGTGCTGCCTCTCTCAAGGGGCTCCCCTCTCTGAGTGCACCTCTTGGGGTACCCCACCCCACCACCTTTCACTGATGCTTCCTTAGCCACAGAAAGGCCACGGCAACGGACATCTGAGCCTCCTTCATCCTGCAGAAGTCAGTGCTTCCTTCCCCCTTGTGGTTGCCAGGGTCTTTGGGGAGTCCCGGCAGAGAAGACCTCACCTGAATAGTACAGCCTTGCAAGGTGCCTTTTGGTCATCCTGCCTCATGGACCTTGACAAGTGGAGTCCTTGGCATTGCACTTCTAACTCTCCTTCACTGGAGTCTGCTGCTCAAGCCCTGTGCATATCTCTTGACTCCAAATGTTCCTTACTCAAAGCTAGTGGCATGGACCATGCTCTTGCCACCCAGGTCATAAGATTTGGCTTCCTTAAGGGGTTTTCCCCAAATCCTCCAAAACGTTTACTCTTTCAAAGGGTACTTAAAGGTTTTCTTTCAAAATTTTCCCTTAGAGGTAAAAGCTTTTTGGATAACATATTTGCCATAAAGTCAATATTCTCAATTCTTTCCTTAGAAGGCAGTCATGTTTACACACACACAGACACACACACACATTCACACATGCACACACTCACACACACACTCACACTCTCCTTCTATGCTCATAGCCTCTAAGTTACAAAATAATCAAAAGCAACACTGTTTTTGGTTGATTGGTTTGTTTAGCATTAGCTGGTCCTTAATTCTGCATCTTTATTTCAGAGGTTGTGGGGGAAAAGCACAATATTATGATTCTGGTATAAATTCTATACAACTTATTACCAGATTCAAAACCAATTGTCAATACTTTCGGAATTCCTATTGTGTATTAGGTGCTATAAAGATGCAAAAATATCTAAGATATTGTCCCCGATCTTAAGGGGCCTAACTTCCTTAACATTAAGTAGAATCTATGGAAATTTGCAACTTTTCACTTCTTCATTTCATAGATGTTTTCCGCGATGTCTTCTCTCCTGTAGCACAATTCTAGGCTCTGAGAGAAAAGGAGAAGGATACCGTTAAGGGGATGTGTTGACGTTGAGCAAGGCAAAAACAAAAGAACAAAATGATCATTTTGTACCACTTTACAAATAATAAAATACTTTTTCATCTATTGCCTCTTTGGCCCTCACAATAATGTACTTACCCTCTCTTTTGTCCTCACCATTTGTTGGGCCACTTCTGCGTGCCAGGAGCTGGGATATTCAGGACTGGAACAATCCCTGCTTGGGCTCAGAGAAGTTTGCAGAAAGAGACAGATAAGAAAAATCAACACTTGCCAAACAGTGTGATAGGTTAGATGTTAGCAGTTTAAAAAAATAGGTTTAGCGAAACTTGGTTGGGCCCAAGTAAGCTTCAGCTTTGATTAGTGAACAGAAATCTGAGGCACAGTTGAACTGGTCTGAATTGAGTACATAAGAGAAAGCAGAACAGCACCATGGAAAGAGTGATAAAAGTCAGATAACTTGAGATTTAATTCTGGACTTCACCATTTGTTAGCTGGGTGCTTTGAACAAATTACTTTGGAGTACGAGTGGTCAGATGTCAGCTTAGGACAAGCATCTGGAAATGCTTCATGGAAGATGAATCTTGAAGAGTAAGCAGCATCTGGTCAGCAGAGGAAATGGGTGGAAAGGCATTCAGACACTTGCTAGCTCACGAGCATGGAGGCAGGGTGTGGATTGTTCCCTCGGCTTGAGCAGAAGGCTAGGGCTGGTGGCGCTGGGCAGGCAGCAACGATAAAGGACCTCATAAGCCATGCTCAGTTCTGGGTGAAACCACTTCAGGATTCCCAGCAGGCATGACACACCTTATACTTGCACAATGAATTAGAACAAGTTAGGACTACACTGGAGGCCGGAGACCTGTTGGGAAGTTACAGAAGCTGCTTTGGCAAGAAATGATGAGAGGCTGGACCACTGTGGGCACTGGCAGTGAGTGTGGAAAGGGAGGGATTGGCCAAGAGGAATTTAGTATTGTCATCAACAGCTAACATGGAACACACTAGCATTGGCATTATATTATTATAGATTATTATATATATTATATATATAGGTTAATATATATAATATATCATTATAGATTATTATATATAATATTATATTGTATAATTTATATAATTACATAATATATATAAAATTTAATCCTCAAAGTAGATTAGGTACAAAATGAGATAGCACATATGAATTTGTGCCTCCTAATGGTGGGCACATGCTTTGGGGAGGAGATGGCATCTTGGTGGGTAGAAAAGTCTACTCCTTCCTAAGGGCAGACAGAGAGCTATACCAGGTCACATGGCTCAACAAATGGAGGATTCTGCTGTCCCTTGCTCCTTTGGCTGGGTGCCTTCGTGTCATGCCAAATCATACAGATGCATGACAAAGTAT
Source organism: Ursus maritimus (assembly GCF_017311325.1). NCBI lineage: Eukaryota > Metazoa > Chordata > Mammalia > Carnivora > Ursidae > Ursus > Ursus maritimus. The sequence goes on along the minus strand of NW_024423675.1, from coordinate 59,382,253 downwards.
CAGATGAGGACCTCAAGGCTCAGAGGTATTCAGCTAGCGAAGGGAGAGCCAGCATTTACATCCTGGTCGTCTGACTGTCAGCGCCTGTGTTTGTAAGTACGTGTGGTTGACATCATCACCTTGACTTTTACAGATAGGGAAACTGAAGCTCTGGGGGTTTAAAACAATTTGCGCTCCACTGGAAATCAAAAGTGATGGAAGGGGAAATGAAACTCAAAATGTGTGTCTTCAAATCTCACTTTTCTAAAATCAAATTAACCTTAATAATTTCAAGCGGTAAAAATATGACAGAATCCAAGAAATTGGGGGCTAGTTATTCGGGAATTGAACACGGAAGAATTGCTTTAAAATTATCAACTGTGTATCTAAGAATATGATTTTGAAGCAATTAAATTGTTATCAATTTCTTGGCCATATTTTGAATGCTGGAAAAAAAACCCACCTACCTTGCAAATTCAATACTTCTTTCCCCTTAGCGTTATGTATAAAACAGAGGGCAATTTTGTAGTATTACAAGAGTTATACAAAAACACACTTGGGTACAATAAGGACTGTAATATTGGTGAAAATGACCCCTCTCTTATGGAGATTTCCAATTGCCTGTGTTCCATAATTGTGCATTCAGATGCTAATTGCATAAAACTCTTGCCACTGCTTTGAGGTGTGTTGACAACTACAGATCCTGAACTCCTGTGTCTTTTCAGTCCCAGAATACACAAAGTCATCATAATAATGATTCTAAAATGTCTGTCATCTAACAAGTCTTACATTCTTTCCACATAATAACAGATAATTCATTTTTTTCTACCACCCTTTTGAGACAAACAGTTCTTTCCTATTTATTTTACAATGAAACTGAGATTGGGAGTAATTGTGAGCTGTGTACGACTGTGGTGATGGTGGTGGGGATGATAAAGAAGGACACCTTTGGGCTGGTCCTTTGTGGACCAAAGAAACACATACCTATGTGTTCTCTTCAGTACTGTGTGGAAGGAGTATGGCGCTGTCTTCACAGATGAAGAAATAGAGACTCAGGAAGCTGGGGTCCCTTCACTCACTTATTCCCCCATTCAGTAAGTGCTTGGAGGGAGCCCACTCTGTGCCAGGGGCTAGTCAAGGTGCTGAGAACATAGCTGCTGACAAAAGGGACAACAATGTCTGCCCTGTGGAGCTTATCCTCTGGTTACCTCTGTATTAGTCAGCTCCAGGGACCACAGCAAAACACAGACGGGCGGCTTAAACAACAAAAATGTGTTCTCTCACAGTTCTGGAGGCTGGAGTCCCAAATTCAAGGTGTTGGCAGAGCTGGTTTCTCCCGAGGCCTTTCTCCCTGGCTTGCAGACAGCTGCTTTTCTGCTGTGTTCTCACACGGCCGTTCTTCTGTGGGCCCACTGGTGTGGTGTTTCTTCATGTGTCCTAATGTCCTCTTCTTATGAGAACACCAGGCAGATTAGATCAGGGACGACACTAAGGACCTCATTTTAACTTCATTGCCTCTTTAAAGAACTGTCTCCAAATATAGTCACATTTAGGATAGGGGTGTGGGGGGTAGGGCTTCAATATATAAATTTGGGGATGGACGCAATTCAGCCTATAGCAACTCAGATGGCAGGTAGTAGAGTCAGGGTTAATCTCTGCTTTTTTGACCTATTTCAGAATTTAGAAGATGCCGCCTGCTGCCCATGAGATTAAGACCTGAAACATTGCTGTCAGGATGCAAGGGGAGTGTATGTGTGCGTGTGTGCATGCGTGCATGCGTGTGTGTGTGTGTGTGTGTGTGTGTGTGTGTGCGTGGTTCTGACCGAGCTACTTACACAGAGGAGAAACTTCAGTTTAGGGTAATTGCCCTCTCGAGGCTGTGCTCCCCAGAACTTTCTGATTCATTGCTTAGATCTCACCAATTATTCCTTCTCCTTCAGCCGTCAGCGCTTGAACATTTTGGTTTCTTCTAAATCTCTTTCGATGACTTCAAAATTCACACCATTTAAAAGTAGCAGCTTCGACTATTCTTTGAGCTAGAACTTCTTTCTCTTCAACATCAAGACTTTTCCTCTGATAACTTCAAATGTTTCCCCTTCTACACCAACCACTTAATGGTCACAGTGGTTTAGCCTTTCGAACACCTTAATAATAATATATTTTGTGTGTATCTTTTTTTAATCAGTTTTAACTATGCATTTCTGCCTGCCATGCTAGTATAAACAAGGCTATTAACTGAATAATACTGTTTCTAAAAATTGTCTTAAGAAGTCCTACTGCTATTTTTTTTTTTTTTTTAGTGCTTCTTCTAAGCACAGGCAGATCCGAACGATTGAAATTTCCATTCTGTGCTCTTCGGTATACTGCCTGTGAAATAAATAAAAGATAGCTTCTGCATTTGGTAACCTTGAAGTTCTCCGAGTACTTTTACCTCCAAGGCTGGGTAAGTAAATGTTTTCAAGTGACTTAAGGAGACAAGGTGGGAGGGGGAGGTGGTGCAGGGGGAGGGAGCTTGGCTTTTATGTGAAACAAGGACAGGACTGGAGATATTCAGAACTCAAATTAAAAGAAGTAAGCAGAAGTGAGGAAGGAGAAAACACCAGAGTGGAATAATTTTCTAATTTCAGATGCACATCCGGGAGCATTTCAATATTGTAGTACGAACAGAACCTCTTATTCTTCTAATGTATTCAGACACTACATGGTGCTTTTCTTCTGGAAGGAGTGCAGATGACTTCGCATGTGTCCCTTTATTTCCCACAAGCACCACCTCTGCACGCAGAGCAGCCGTCTCTGGGGCACAACAGAACTACTATTTAATGAAAAATAATTGGATACCTTTTTCGGTGATGAGCAGAAAGAAAGATACTTGGGACCCCACCAAAATAGTAAAAGCAGTCATTCATGCAGATGAATTATGGCCTAGCCATGAACTGTATTTGTTATAATAACAACAGTAAAAAAAAAAAAAAAGAAAAAAAAAAGAAAAAAAAGGTCTTTGAACCTGTTTTTAATAAAAACAAAAATAGTATCCACAGCACAGAGGGCTGTATTTCTCCTATAAATATGGACTTTCTTCATAGAGCTAGCCATCTTGAGGCTTGAAGTTTTACAGGGCAAATAATTCTGTGGTTCCCTATTTTTCACAGGATGAAAAAGTTCCTGCAAGATGCATACAATGACCTTTAACCTTTAGCTGTCTAACTATTAAGCAGATACTAGGGGAACTTCACGAATCAAGCGAGCATTATGAGATGAGCAGGGGTGGGCAAGCTTTTTCTACAAAAAGCCAGATAGTCAATATTTTAGGCTTCATGGATCAGACCATCTCTGTGACAAATATTCAGCTCTACCGCTGAAGTGTGGGAGCGGTAGAAACAACATGGAGATGAGTGGGCGTGGCTGTATTCTAATACAACTTCCATTTACGGACACTGAGATTTGAATTACATGGAATTTTCATGCGTCGCAAAATATTCTTCTGATCTTTCTAACCGTTTAAAAGCATAAAACGTGTTCTTTGCTTGTGGGCTTGTAGGAAACGAGAGAGACAGTGCTACTGGCTGACCCCTGGGACGAAGGCTTGTGTGGCATTAGTACTTAGGCTATTTAGCGATATGTCACATTATTGATTGGAGCTGGAGAATGAAAGTATTAGTATCCATATCACTGAAGTATCAGATATATGAGTGGCGTATTGTTAGGACCTCGATTTTCTTCTCTTTTTTTTTTTTTTTTTTTTAAAGATTTTATTTATTTGACAGAGAGAGACAGCCAGCGAGAGAGGGAACACAAGCAGGGGGAGTGGGAGAGGAAGAAGCAGGCTCCTAGCGGAGGAGCCTGATGTGGGACTCGATCCCAGAACACTGGGATCATGCCCTGAGCCGAAGGCAGATGCTTAACAACTGGCCACCCAGGCGCCCCAGGACCTTGATTTTCTGCCATGTGTGATCAAAATCTGGCTGGTTCTCTTAGAGTCTGGCTCTACATGGTAGAGATGATATTTTTTGTTTTTTATCTATTTATTTGTTTTTGTTGGTTAAGTCCTCTGTACTTTACTTCTCTCCCTACCCCTTCCTCCCACTTGAGGAGAATCTTCGGGAGCCTGGTTCTCAGATCTTCTCTGAGAATTAAGAGAAAGAGCCACAGTGGCCCAGAGAGTGGAGGAAGGACAAAGTCAGAGAAGCTAGGCTGACTTGCTTATGAAAGTTTGGAGAGTATGAGAAAATAGGGGAATATCATAATGGCTGAGATGGTGGGACCAGTTCTGGATTTTAGAATGAGAGAAGCTGTGTAGGAGAGAATTGAGGGAAGAAGGAAAGGAAATTGAGTAATGTTGTAGATTATTAACTGGTTCCCTTTGTCCGTTTTCTAGAAACATAAGTAAATAGTAGAGTTCTCTTTGGAAGTTTACATTTTGGCTGCTGGGCTATGTGTCTTTGTTAAGATTCCACACAGAGACCAGGCCACGTGAGGCCCTGGGTTTTATTAGTTATATAGCTGTCTAAAATTTCATAAAACGAATAATATCACATACACAAAGCAACATATTTTATTTTTACTTACTCTTTCCTAGATATGTTGAAATTACTAAATATTTCATGGACTTTGACAAGAGTGTACAACACTCACAGGGGCTATGGTTGCCGAAAAATAGGTTAATTAGAATTTTAGCTTTGGGCTTTGATAGTAATGATTGTTCGCTGTTTTTGCTTCTCCTAAGAAGGTTTGAGCCTTTGTTTTGGTTCACATGTAGCGATCTAAGTTGGATTCTCATTTGAGTAATGTGTTCTCTAATGGACTTAAGAACAGCATTAAGAAAATAATTAATTTTAAAAGGTAATTGCTACTTCTTTGTAAATTAAGAAATATCTATTTATGTGCACAGACTTGGAAGAATTATAACACATGATTCTTATCCAAAGAGGACTTACTGTCTACTTAGTTCAGATAATATGAAGAGGCAGAGGGGAGAGAGTAGTCTGAGAATGAGGGCAACATAGCATCTTGATCATAAATATAAATATCTGAGATAGACAAGGTGCTATCGTCTGTTTAGAGCAGTTGTCAAAATTTCCATTAGAAACTTTATTTGAAACACAGAAAAACAATAAAAGTCTGTGGAATGAATGAATGCGATAGCCTTTCTTCATTCTGTCTTGGGCCGGAAGCCATGGTTTAGGATTCACCCAGAAAATACAGTTGCTTTTGCTAAGAGACTGGTTTATTCTTTATCATGTTCTTGACCGTGACTGACATCATCCACACGCTTATGCACTCTGATAGGATCATAGCACAAAAATAACTCTTCAGAATGCAATTAAATTTTAAAATAATTTAATAACTCAAGGACAGTATCCAAAGGAATGAAATTCATTTGCTCAGTTCTTTCAAATCTCAGGCTGCAATCAAATTATCACCAAGATCCTCACCGATAAGAGCGAAGAATGGTTCTGAATAATCAAATACTTGCAAATACACCACCTTCCCAACGTATCTCTGTTCATTGCTTATATCTTGGATGTAAAAAGGTTTTGGTCAAGATTTTCTATAATCACACTGCTACACCAGGTTTGCTCATCTATACGCTGGCTGATATCATTGTAGGTACAGTTGCCTGTACTAGTGGGGCTAAGTTTATGTCTAACTCAGATAACTAGCACCAGGGAATGCAGTATATTCTGTTATTTACTCTTTGAGTATGCTGAGGTCTCAATTATAAACTGTGCCAGGTGAATTTTTCTTCAGTTCATATAATGAAAGCCTCATGTATACCACAGAAGGCTAGAAATGCTCTCAGGGAGTCATTCATGTTCTGTTTGCATTTAAATACACAACATGTCTCAAACCTTTATTCTAGTGTGAGGGCATCTCTTAGCTGTGTTTCCTCTGGCTCCCCAGAAGCTACTCATGGATGGATACTTTCCAGGTATAGACTCAGGACTCAGTTAATCAGGGCAGAGTTAGAAACCTAATCACCCTCATGTGAATGGATCTTTAATTATTCTTGGTACCAACAGATTTAGGGACTCCTGTGCTGGAGTTTCTTGTATCCTGAATCCTCACTCTGTTTTGTTAGGTTCGGCTTGTGTTCATCTCCCTTGTCTACCCCTTGCATTCTCTCCTGAGACTGAATTCAGACTCTGCTTGGTGAGACCCTGAAACCTTATGGGAAGAGGGTAGGTACTGAAAAAAATATATCAACCTAAAATTTTATACCCTTTGGAAGTGTCTTTCAAAAACAAAAAGAAAATAAAGACATCTTCACACATGCAAAAGCTGAAAGAAACCATCACTAGCAGAATAATATAAGAAAATGTTAAAGGTAGTCTTATAGGAAAAAGAATAACATGGATATACAGATCAATACAGAGGAATGATGAGCACAGAAAATAGTATGTGGGTAAATACATCAGATTTTTTTCCTCATTATTTACATCTCTTTAAAATATAGTTGAATGTTTAAACAGAATAATAACAATGTACTTAAAGTAAAAAGTTCGAACCATAACGAGATAAAAGGGAGTCTACTATTGTAAAGTTTTTATACTATATATGAATTAGTGTAATATCACTTTAAGGTAAGTTGTGGTAAGTTAAAAATGTATTCTGCAAATTCTATTACCACCACTGTAAGAACAATATATTTATGACTAGTAAGTCAATAAAGAATAAAACCATAAAAATTATCCATTAAAAAACAAGAGGGAGAACAAATAGGAAAACCAAGAGCAAGATGATAGACTTAAACCTTAGGATACTGATACTCACATTAAAGAAGAGCGGTCTAAACACCACACAGATAGGGTCAGGTTGAATACAAAAACAAGACCCAGCTCTAAGCTGCCTGCAAGAAACATACTGTGAGTATGACGACAAAAACAGATGAAAAATAAAAGGATGGATAACAATATACTCTACTTACACCAATCAAAGGAAATCTGGAATAACCATTTATTATCAAAGTATATTTCAAAACAAAGAGTATTACCAAGAATAAAGAAGATCATGTCATAATAAGAGAAAACAATCTATCAAGAGGCCAAAATATCCTAAATGTACATACTTAATGACAGAACTCCAGAACACGTGAAGAAAAAATGAGAATTGCAAGGAAAAACGGACAGATCCGTAATTATAGTCAGAAATTTCAATACACCTTTGTCAATAACTGATGGAACAGATAGAAAATCATTAAGGACATAGAAGACTTGAACAACCCTATCAACCAACTCTATCTGGTTGGTATTTGTAGAGCTCCGCCCAATAATAGCACTATAGTCATTATTGTCGAGTGCACACAGAGCATTTACCAAGAGAGACCATATCCTGGCCCATAAAACAAGTGTCCATAAATGGAAAAAGATAAACATAATGGAAGTAATACAAAGTAGGTTCTCTGATCACAATTCAATTAAATTAGAAGCTAGTAACGAAAAGATCTCTGGAGAACTCTCTAATATTTGGAAACTAAATAATATACTTCTGAATAATCCATGAGTCAAAGAAGAAATCAGAAGCAAAATTAGAATTTTGACCTGAAAAAAAAAAAAACCCTGAAAACACAAGGTGTCAGTATTTGTGGAATACAAAGTAGCACGGTGGCGAAACTCAAAGCATGAAGCACAGATGTGAGAAGAAAAGAAACATCTCAAATCAAGAACCTCAGAGGAGAACCGCTGCACAGGTGCTCGAGTGGCTACGTTTAGAAAGACTGACAATCTCAAGCTGGCAAGGGTGTGAAGGAACTGGAACTTTCATGAACTTCAGGTGAAAATATAAAATGGCACAGCCCCTTTGGCGGTTTCTTAAAACTTTTAAACATATGCTTCCAAGATGATCCAAGGATTCTGCTCCACGAGAGAAATAAGCGTATGCTCATACCAATATTTATATAGGAATATTCAAGGCAGCTTTATTTGTAAACAACCCCAAAGGTAATAAGCCAGTGAGCGGTTAAAAGTGCTGTGGCATATTCATATTATGGACTATTACTCAGCAATAAAGAACAGGGAATTATTGATACAACAACAACACAGATGGATGTCAAAATAAATAGGCTGAGTGGAAAAAGCCAGACAAAAAAGAGTCCATACTGTATAATTGATATAAAATTTATATTTATGTAACACTTGTAGAAATCTTACACATATACATACATATGTACATACACACACATATATAAAATGTATAAAATGTATGTGTCCGTAAAAATTCTAGAAATAGCAAACTCACCTGTAGTGACAGAAAGCAGATGAATAATTCTGTGGGAACAAGGGGAAAGGAGAGAGAAGGAAGGGATTACCAAAGGGCACGAGGGGACTTGGGGGTGATGGATATTTTTACTATCTTGATTACAGTGATGGTTTTGTGGTTTAATACACACATCAAAATGTATAAAATTTTATTTTTGGGGGGCGCCTGGGTGGCTCAGTCAGTTAAACCCCCAGCTCTTGATTTCAGCTCAAGTCGTGATCTCAAGAATGTGGGATCAAGCCCTGCACTGGGCTCCGTGCTCTGCAGGGAGTCCGCTTGAGACCCCCTCTCCCTCTGCCCTTCCCCCTGCTTGTGCTCTTTCTCTCTAAAATAAAATTTTTAAAATTATTTCTTTGTTTACTGTTTATTGTCATTTGTGCTTAACCCCTCCCCCCAAAATTCTACCACCACAATCTTCCTAACATATCAATTGTGATTTTTTTTCCCCATTTATCAAAAACTTAGAGAGTATTAGGCTCAGTGTTAGGAGCAGGAAACTGAAACAAATCAAACTGGGTTTAGCTTTCAGTGAGCCTTCAGTCTTAGAAAAATCATAAAGAAGCAACTTTTATGTACGGCTTGCTAATCTATAAGATGTTAATTTTTGCAGCATTATCTCATTTGAGCATAATTATTTTTAACCTAAGGTATTAACCATGTTTCAAAGGAATACACATAAAAACATAAAATAGGAATTTGACCCCACATGCAATTTTGGGAGCAGCTTATGCAGTCTATGTGAGACTTGTTTCTGGGTCTGGTGCAGGAGCCGGAAGTTCTCAGTTGGAGTCTTCGGGAAGAGAAGGTGGACCTGGACAGGAAGTGGGGGTTAGACTGGAACCTGAGATGATCTCCTCCCCACCTTCCCCGAAGCCTGTAACTTCAAAGATGCAAGTGTCCCTCAGTATGACATGAAACACTCATGTGGCCCAGAAGCTGAGCAAGCTGGAAGTCAGCCCTGTGCTATCCATGAAGACAAAAATAAGAGACAACATATATGAGTTTCGATAGTAACCCAGACTCCGCTCTGCCCGTTTTAAGAGTTAAAAGCAAGATGGCTGACCCTCCATTTTCACATTCCAGATCGTTAGCAAAATGTCTCTCAGGGACCAAGAAGGGAATTCTAGGACATGTAATTCAATTTAGTTGTATTAACACAATCTAAATCTTCCCCGCACTCTGTCTCTCACACACACACCATGTGTATATATATGAACATGTATTTTTGTGTGTGTACGTACATATGCATACGTGTGTGTGTGTGTGATTTAGACTGTGTCAGTATGGTTGAACTGAATGACATGTACTAGAATTCCCTTCCTGATCCACAAGAGAGCATTTTGTGTACAGTCACAAATACTACATAATATGTTGTATGAAACAGACATGCGATTATGCATTTAATACTTTTGGAGAAGCTCTTCTATGAGGAATAACAACCATAGCCAAGCATGTGCAGTGTGCCGGGCTCTGTGCTGATTGCTTTACTTATATTATGTAGTTCTGTCCTTAAATAATTCTGTGAATTGGTGTCATCGTGACCATTTCACAGGGGAGACGATGAGGGCAGAGAAGCTAAGTGACTTGCCCAAGATTCGATGTTAGTAGGAGGCAGAGAAGGCCTTCAAACCCAAAGCCTGTGTTGCTAACATATGTTCTAAACCTACATGGCAATTTAGTAAGACAAAAATAAAAAACAAAACTAAAAAATATAAATAGTAAATCACCAGAACATTTTAAAATAACCAATTAAAGAACTTTTAAAACATGGCAATGTTAAACAAATTGAAAATCCTCCGAGATAAATAACTGCTCAAATCACATTTTAAAGATTGTAATCTCATCTGTGTAGGACCCTCTTTAATTTGCGCTGAGTACACACACTCCTAAAATATATGCCAACAACATGTGAATGTTTACTGACTTCAATTTAAAAAAAAAAAAAAAGAGGAATCAGAATAGCCTTGTGGATCAGGGACAGGCTGCAGGGCGGGGGAGGGAATCTGACAGAGGGAGGGAAAAGCAGGAGCCAGAGATGGAGAGCCCCTGAGCCTGTAAACTAGACAAGCCTGAAGCTGAGGGAGAGATATGCAAATATGGCCGGGTGTGTAATGAAAAATCTCCTTTATTAAACTGTGTTTTATCTGGGAACAGGCTTCCTTTTAGGAACATATCCAAGCAGAGATGAAGGCCTCTTACTCTCCTCATTAAACTGTGCCTGGTTTGATGCAATCAGACTTGTATAATTTGCATATGGAGCAGTTTCATCTAGCTCATCCTGTCTTGCACCTATTGTTAATCACGCCCAGGCTTCCCTCCTCCTTCCTCCCTCCTCCTCCACTAACCCTTTGATTTAAGCAGACAAATGAATAGACATCAGGACATCAACATCTTTGTGAGTGATCATCAGCCTTGTACATTCAGAATATCCCTTGGTTTGCTGATTAGGTCTTGGTTGGCATTCCATATGTTTTTGATAGTGTCCGTCTTTGCTAATTTAGAAAAAGCGGTATATAACACAACAAGATGGCAGAAAAACATTATTATCGTACATTGTGAGCCCACGTCTCTGTTGGTCTTTCGCCATAAATATGAAGATAGGTGTTCCCACCCTGTTTATTGGATGGCACCTGCTTTCAGCCAAGTATCTTGAGTCCGTATGTAAGGTTTGTGTAAGGGCGCTTTTAAGAATATATGAAAACTTTGTAATCACTTCTTGGCGGTAAGTATGCCAATAATATGCAGTTATGAAGATGGGTGCAATTTGATATTCCATGGGCTGGTGTTCGGTAAGTATGAGAATTATTCAGTCTTTGCTTTGGTCAGTTGTAATGTTTCCCATTAGTTATATCAAGGGGATAAAGCATAGAAAGTGGGATAAAGGAAGCAGTATAAGGTTTCCTTCACCTCCTATCAACTTTGACTTAGCCCCAAATCCTAAAGGTATTTTCCATGGTCCCTCCACCTTACCATCACACACTCGCCCAGTGTTGGAGGTAGGAGAGGAACGCAGGAAAGAAGATGGTGGGAGATTCTCTGGAGTGAGTTGCCTCTACCGGGCACTCGTGGAAACCAGCAAAGCTGTCTGTGAGAAAGCCTTACTCCTACCATCCCCACCATGGGATAGACTGTGTCGTTGCTGGGAAGTGAAGAGCCTGTGCTCAAGAGACATGGAAGGAAGTGTATCACTGTATCTCAGGGCAGGACCCTGAAACATTTAGAAGTGTGAGGCGAGTAACATTGAAACATAACAGGGCTCATTACTTTGCTCTGCTTGTACCCGCTTCAAGTTACAATAGGTTGTTCATTGTGTGAAGACACACTCATATGGTAAGTTCTAGGGCAAGAGGGTGTGGGAAACAAAGGGGAAGGCAAGGGCCCCTGAGGGCGAGCAAGGAGCCTGGATTTTGAAGAGGTGGGAAAACAGTAAGAAAAAAAGCAGTTCCAGGCTTTGGGAAATAGTAAGCTTGGGGGAAGTCGATGGTACTTGGGGTGCAGTCAGTAATGGTCACAGAGAGGTGTTAGGGCATTAAGTAAAGCAGGGAAGAAAGCAAGACTGATTAGGGCAAGGAGTGAATTCTCACGAGGCAGATGATGGAGATGATCTTTCTCTTAGGAAGTGAGGGGTGTGCTACTCATTCACCAACATTCACTTCCCTCATTCCACTCTGGGTCTTCAGGAGATAGCCCTATTATAGGATACATTTGGAGTTTGAAGTTAAATACACACGGATATCCAAATCTTGTCCTCCATATCCAGCCAAATAGGCAATAGCAACATGACTGTCCGTGAATTATCTCATTTAATTTTCTCCACACTGAGGCAATTAATACTATTACCATCATCCCTATTTTCACAAATGATGTAATGGGCTTGGAAAGGCTCCTCAGGTAACTTGCTCAAGATTGCTCACAAATTTGTTGGTTTGGGCTTTCCGACATCTACCGCTATGCCTCCACTTCCTGTTAGCACCTGACTTCCTTTAAGGAGAACTGTTTCTTGTTAGTAGGGGACAGCAATTCTTAGTGCCTGCCTCTTATGCTTCCGTCTCCAGCCACTTCTGACCACGGAAGTTATGGGGATAAGTCCTTTGTTTATGTGTTCCTGGCACACCTGGGGCAGGCATGGGACTCGAGTTTATCCCCCCAGTCCTGGACACACAATGCAAAACGTGTTGGGAGGAAGGACTCACAGCAGCAGTGGTCAGTCTTGTTTGCCGTCCAAGCTGCCCAGATGCTGGATTTCCTTGGTTTCTGCCTGTTTCCAACCCCAGTCTTTGTGGCTTGCATTGATTCTAGGCACCCCAGGTATCCTTAAAACAACGACCCCTCTTCTGACAGAGCCAGAGGACAACTGTTACCTTGATCCTCAAGTTCAGGGTACCCCTTCCTTCTCCCAACGACGAGAGGTCCTCATTCTTGCGTCACAATTTGGTGATAGAGTTTGCTCATTTCTCTGCTGTACCCATATAAGTCTTACCCATTGGTCAAGTTTCAGTTGTACCCTCTCATGATGCTTTTCCTGACTACTCTAGTGCTGGAGGATTTTCTGTTACTATAGCCTCTTGTACCCCAAGTGTGGCTCAGACTGCTGAGCATCAGCACTCCTTCTTACGCTCTCCAATGCAGGTGTTCTAAACTCATGGATGCATTTATTTATTCAACAATATTTATTATTCAACAGGACTCCACTAGGAGCTAATGACGAAGTGGGAAATACACACTGTAATCACGCGACATGTGCCTCCAAAGAGGAAGTAAGGTTCTAGGGAAATTATGATGGGAAGTCTAATCTCATCCTGGGCCAAGGAGAGATCAAGAGGTGTATGAAATTTCTGAAGTGTAGTACAGAATTGCATAATATTCAATTTTTTCTCAAGCAGGCCTCTGTAACTACCATCAGATTCTCAAAGAAGTTCATGAGCCCCAAAATATTAAGAACAAAATTCTAAGCACACATGCTGGTCTTGTCTCTCCAATGAGTGAACTCTCTTTGAGATAGGGAACTGTTTTATAAACTTCATCCACTGCCCAGGTGACCTACCCCAACAGTGCTGAGCAGATAGTAGATTCTCAATGTTATTGATTCCCGAGAGACTCGAACAAATAAAAAGCATTGCTTCAAAATGGAGGTCGAGTCTCCCTCCAGTCATATGTTTTTCTAAAATTCAAATTGAATCGTCACGTATGTTGTTCAATATCACGTACTTCAGAACTGTATTGCCTGACGTAAAAACGTGGCGGTGAGGAATCGAGAGCATTCTTAACTTCTGGATTGTGATTTTAGTCCCAAAGCTGTACTTTTCAAGTGCCCGCTGACCCTGTTTTTGGATGTCAGGCTGTTGCCCTACATTTTCTGTGATCTTCCAGGGTGAGTTTCAGGTAAGCGCATTTTAATTTCGTCATTGCCTCAATAGGTAACCAGCCCTGTTCCCCCCATGTGCGCTACCAAGCTGGGGAGAATACAAAATGCCTTTCTCATTCATAATGATTGCTGTCAGACTTCTGGGAGACCTGACGGAAACACTTGAGTCTTCTGGCCAGGCAAGGAATCTGGAAATTAGCTTTTTATAGTTTCTAGAAGCCCTGGAATGAAAGAAGATGTTAGAAGAACAAGTGGCAAGCAGGTCAGAATCAATATTTATTGGCTTATTAAAGGAAGGGGGATGTTGGGAACTAGCGTCTCCTCCACTAGGCTGGGGAATAAGAGTCTATACGTGCCAACTGCTGCCTGCCCGTGGATGCCAACTGTTAGGGTCAAGCATTCTCACTTTTCTCATATTTACAGTCTCTGAAGTTTCTCATTTAACATGCCACGGGGCTGGTGCACTGGCCCTTTAGGTGTTGATGCGGTAATTATTACACCAGAAATTATTCCTAATTTTTGTTTTCTCTCTCTCGTCACCCTACCCTTTTTCCATATGCTTGGTTTTTTTTCTTCTCCTTTTACCATTTAATCTCTGTGTGGAATATTCCAGTAGGATTTCAGTCCTCAAAGACAGTTCATCTCTGGGTTGAGGAAATCCCGGCTGTGCCCTGGAATCCGTGTCTCACCTGCGGAAGGCAGGGAGGTGCATCGCCCCCAGCGCTCTGGTGAGAGGGATCTCCCCCAGGATGGGAGGAGGCCTGTGAGGGGTCTTCCCACGCGTTGCCTCTCCTTCTGTTCTTCCATCACCAATAAAAGTCTTCTCCATTATTGCTGATACTAGAAATTCCTCCTGTAAAATTTCTTCCTTTGGATCCGAGTGCTCTCTAGGGAGGACAGGGATATCTACTACGCCGTTCGTGAGTCTCAGCACACCAGATTAATTCACGCAATTCAAACACTCAAGACAACTTTTATTGAGCAGCTAGTCTATACTTGACACTGTGCTGTGTGCTTTATCTAGGTCGATGCATGTCATTTCCTCCAAAACCTTCAGTAGCAGGCTCCCTCATGACATCAATTACAGTTTCGAGTTGGCTAAAAAACTTTTCTCCTGTAGCATGTGTACATGTACAGAGGAGTATAAACTAAAATATAAATGTAAGTTTTATATGAGTAAAAGTAATAATACTTAATTTTTTAAAAAAAGAATTTTTTTCTGAAAGTTTAGTTGATAAGCAACAGGACCAGAATTTGAATCAGTCTAATCTTGCTTCAAATTTAAGAACTTTCCATTATACAAAGTGAAATAAAACTGATATATATATTTTACATATAATATAAATATATATATAAATATAAATATATTTATAAATAAATATAAATAAATATTATATATATATATAAAAATAATACTTGGTTAATAAATATATTAGCTCCTTCACATATCTATCTCCCCCAAATTTGTATTGGGACAGATCATTATAAACTATAACACCTAAATATTATTGGGGACTAAGAGATGGAGAGACTCATTTAGTGTTATGAAGTGGCTATTCTGTGCTAGGAACTTTTCTAGTTGCTGGGGAGATAGCCATCAACAAATCAAAGATTCCAAGTCTCCGGGAAAACTCACATTACAGTGGGGGCAAATGGCAAAAAATATACATGTGTATAAAATACAGTATGTTAGAGGGTTACCAGTGCTATGAAACCATAAATTATGGAAGAGCAGTGGTTCAAGGAGGATGAGTGAGATACAGTTATAAATTATAAATTGGAGTCCACGTAGAAAGCTACCTACTGTGCTTTTAAGAGAGAATAAGAAGAACGAAGATAGAAGTCTTTTGTGGTTCCTGGGTGGTTAAGCATCTGACTCTTGGTTTTGGCTCAGGTCTGATCTCAGGGTTGTGGGATCAAGCTTTACGTCATGGGTCGTTGTTCAGCAAGGAGTCTGCTTAAGTTTTTCTCTCTCCCTCTCCCTCTGCCCCTCCCCCCTGCTCTTTCTCTTTCTCTCTCAAATAAATAAATAAATCTTTTTTTTTTTTTTAAAGAAAACTGTTTCAAGGAGTTTCACTCTAAAGGAGAACAAAGAAATAGTACACAGAGAGAAAATGTTTGTTTTTTCAGTATGATAAAAACAGTAGAAGGTTGTGTGCTAATAGCAGTGAACCAGGAAAGAAGGGGAGATTTGAAGGAAACAAACGAGAGATGGGGAAATTACTAGAGAGATGCCTCTGGGTAGCTAAGAAAGGTTAGGATCTGGTGGGAAAATGGAAGGATTTGTCTAACTCAGAGCCCTTCATCCCTCACAGTACAAGCAAAGGAAGCAGAGGCCGTGGGCACTGCTGTGGGTAGCTGGGGAGATATGGTGGTGAGAATGTGTTGAAATCTCCAGTGAACAGCTTCCATTTTCCATGGGTCCAAGAAGCAAAGTTACCAGATGAGCATGCCCATGAGAGGGAAGCGTTAGAGGATGGAGGGGTGTGAAATCATTATCTAAGGAACAGGGTGTCTATGGTCTAAGGACGTACAGACGAACTCTTAGCAGGATCTGGAGATTCGAGATTAGTGATCATGAATTTTAAGTGAAAATAGCAAGTTAAAGATTAATGTAAAAAAGGTTATGTGGCGATTCCACTCTGTCCCAAACCCATCCCAATATTCAAGGTCCTGGAAAATTGGAGGGGAGTGAACAAGTGAGAAAGAAATGACAGACCAAAATCAGGATTTGCTCATGCTAAACTTACCTACACCCACACGTATAAGCACTGTGAAAACATTCCTCATTAAGAGCCTTAGTTTTTCCTTCACCACAACGACCTACTTGCTCAAGTCCTTTGTGGGTATGACTCCTGTTATCACTCCAGTCAACTGGTTACCTTTGGTTTCACATCTGTTTGGAAAAGATCCCCCAAATTTCTGTGGGTTTAGGTGTTCAACCACAGTCTTTCTGACTTCTTATAAGTGTCTTAGAAGGCTAAGATCTCCCTTGAATGTTGAAAGTGGATGTCCGGTTTCATCTTGCCGATAAGACAACAGAAACCCAGAGAAGAAAAGTGATTTGCATAAAATCATCTAATTCGGGACAGAAGTGGAGTTGGTAGCCATATTTGAACCTCCTGCCCGTTGTTCCTTTTGGCACACCTCTCAGCTGGTTCCTGGGACTCAAGACACCTGCACAACTTCTTTCAACTGTGGAGTGAGAAGTGGCTCTTGCGCTGAATTTTACGATGTCGCTTCATGCCAGACACATAAGCCATACTGATATGAAATTAATTTCATTTGCTTGCCAGTGCTCTAACAAGTGATTTAAATAATGACACCTTGACAGAAATAGCAGAGATGTGAGATTTTAAGATTTCATCACTAATCAGGACAATCAGAACAATAGTGAGAATTTTCAAATTGGCAATCATAATTGGACCCCTTCTCCGCCTTTCCATGGCATTCCATGTTCTAAAGCTTCATCCTAAAATTAAGAATTATACTTCTAATATGTGCAGTGTGCACTCATGTCAGACTGGCAGCGTGAATTCTAGACCTTCCATTACATCAGTTATCGTTAAATGTGAAAAGTAGGACACTAGCGCACTATTCACTATATAAAAACTTCAATTTTCCCAGTAATAATGGTGCAACTACATGGGAGAGAACAACATGAGGAAGAAACAATTATGGGGGCAAGTCATAAAAAACACTTCTGCTTAGTTTCCCATAATTATGTAGTTAACTTTGGTCATTACTGTGAAGGAATTAGCATTTTCTGAGATAATATGTTTTTCTTCAGTCCACAGCATAATAACTTACTTTCTTCAACAAGTCGGGATTTGTGTGGGCTGAAGCACAGAAGACGGAGCAATGGGTTGTTCCCTGAAGGGGATGACCCATTATTTGATGGACTTGCCTACACCCATTATCACTCAGAAGTGAGCACGGGCAGGCTGACTTCAATGCAGTTTCCAAGGAGGCGTGGTTTAGAAATTTAAGCAGAATAAATGAACATGATTTTATTCACAAGTGTAGATATTTGAAACAATGATGAGTCTCAAGTGCATCTGGTTGTGAACCTAAACCTGGAGGAGCACCCGCACTCTTGTGGCCACAGTGTAGGCATCGGGGACATCTTTGTTAAAGCAAAGGTCTACTTCCAGCTTCCCCCAAAACCTGTCATTCTTGTAGTTACAGACCTCTACAGACCCAGGGATGTCTGTGTGTGCAACTCTGTGTGCAGACACATACGTTTTGCTTGATTTTGCGGGGAGTGATTGGGATGCAGAAAAGACAATCATTTGAATTACAACATTATATAAGGGAACGAAACTTTATAGATTGTGAGGACAATGATTGTTCTCCCACCCAAACCTCTGAGAGGTTTTATCATAAAAGATCTCCGGAGTACCTGGAAGACATCTTGGAGGGGCTTAGTAATGTTACCACAGCCCTCTGCTTTTCCTTCCTGCCTCATACTGCATGTCTAAGAGAATGGCGAGAGATAATGGTTGCTTCACATAGGCTTATCATTCGAACACTCTTCGTGTAATAAATCCACACTCCGAATCATACCATCTTTTCCATATGTGTGTAAGACTTTTCACTGAGATTGCTGTGCTCACTGTGGACTCTCAGAAAATATTTGGATGTAATGATGATGCCTGCCGTAAATGGAAGATCATGGACTCTTAAATTTGCCTAGCTTACTTGACAAGATGAAATAACTGATACAGCATTTGATACTGGGCAATAGACATTGTGCAAGGAAGGTGGGCTTTTGCCCTAATTTATTTCAAATACTTAGTAACTTGGGGTACCTGTGGGGAAGAGGGTGTGCTCTTTTGGGTCACATGAGATAATCCAATATATTCTATAACCACAATCCTCTACAATTCCTGACTGGTTCTAATAGGAGGACTTGGCAATGAAAGAAGAGATGGTCTTCTTCATGTCAATGACCATCTTCTTGCCTTGATGAGAAATCATAAACAGAAATAACAAAGATTACTAACTGGTCTTGACAAAAAGGCTTTATGAGGTCTTAGAGGTGAAGTGCCTAGTTTTGATCTGTTTAGGTTGTCATTACAGTAACTGTCCAGAGGTCCAGGTCTTGGGTTACAGTGGCTGAAATGGTCCATGTGGGGCTTTCCTTGGTGAGGAATTGAACCATGGTATCTTGGAGAAGTGACTTCTCCAAAAAGAAAATTGAAGGAGTCCTTCTGAGATAGCAGTAAGACTGGCTTGTGTGTTAATTTGGATATAAAGCCATCAATTAATCACTGGTTAATTTAAAGGACATTTGTTTGGCCATCGTGCTGGGTGTTAGGGATATTCAAAGGCAACTCTGATAGACCTTTGTCAGCAAAGCGCTTACAGTCTGAAGGGGAAAGCAGGCATTCACAAACGATCTTTTTGTAATTTTAAGACAAGGTAAAAATAAGTGATATAAAGGTATAAATGGAAAGCAACGCAAACACGTCTCGCTAAATTCCAATTGAGTCCCTGCACGTATATACAGGACACGGTCCTTATGCTTTCAGAACTTGCTGTCCACTTGTAGCAATAACAAGTCATCTTACTGTTTCAAGGCACTCGGCATAACAATAATTGCAGTGGGTTTTCATAAAAGAAGGATGTCTGCTCAAGCTGGGGTGATCAGAGGAGCCCTTATTGCTGAGGAAGGAATTGAGTCTACTCACAAAATCTGTCTCTCTGACAGATGCAGGGGACACAATAAGAGGCACCTCAAATAGTGAAAGAAATGGGAGAATAAAGGGCATGTTCTGGGCTCCATGTCTGTGATTCCCACAAGGAAGCATCCAGAAATGCTGGTCGGGGTGACTCTGAAAAGTTTTAGTGTAATGGCAGATTCTCAGGTCCCCTGAGAAGGAGTGGCACTTTGTCAAGTGCCCCCAAGGTTCTGTTCACCAGCCAGGTCTTTACAATCTGCAAAGAAAGGTTGATTTACATAGGGGAACGAAGAAATGTAAGATGATGGACTGACTGGGGTCAGATAGAAGAGCCATGAGTGACAGGCTGAGGCTTTTGGTAAAGGATGCACTGTCCTCTTTCTAGAGGCCACTCTGGGACTTCTCCTGGTTGATGGTGATAGGCTTGGTAGAAGCTGTTTTAATCTGGAGAGGTAAGGGGGCATCATTTGTCCCAGATCTGGGAAGCTTCCAGAGCACTCTGAGCTGGCATCCTAAAATGGGTGACAGGATGATTCAGGCCCTGTGAGACTTTCCATGTTTTCTGCAAGGGAGCTGAGCTGCTTGCTTAGCCAATGACCCTCAGCCAGTTTCCTGAGGACCTCAGGGAACAGCACGGGCAATCAGGGGACATCATGGGCCACACAGGATGCCGGGAAGAAGTGAACATTTGGGTCAGCCTTGAGTTTTGTTAGAAACAGCCAGATAGCGGGCCTGACATCGTCTTAGTTCCTTAGTTCTCTTTCTTGGTCTGCAGCCTCCCTTCCTAACCCCTTTCTTTGCGGCCATCATTTCCGCCTTATGATAGCATAGGTACAACCACACAGAGTGCCCCCCCATCTCTAACACAATGAATGCTGCTGTCAGTTCAGATAAGAACACCTACCGGATAGAATGGTAATATTTTCAATCCCGGCAAACACGATCATAAGTTCAGTTTATTAATATTGCAACAGTTGCACTAAATGAGATCACTTGGCTAACAAAACATTTATCAACAAAACGCTGCCACCTACTGAAGTTTTGCAAACAGCCCAGATGATTGGATACGATCACAAATTCACTCTGTCACAAGCTTATGGTCTTTTCTGAAATCATTCTGAAAAAAAGAATGATAACCAGAAAAACCAGACAAGACATCTCTTTCGTGCAGTCTGTTAGAAAGTGTCAGTATAAATCCTGCAGAGTGGCATCCAAACAGAGAAAAAGGTATGGGGGCCCTTGATGTTTAGTTGATTATGGAATTTTCTAGTAGGGTCTGGGATGCTCCCAAACGACTGCTAGCTAGGGCTGTGTCTATTAGGAAAATGTTCTTTACAAATTGATTTGCAACATTGATGTTCAGTCTGCAGCGAAGGCACATAAAAATGACTCGGTTTTTATTTTTATTTTCTGGAAAATAAATATATTTGGTACCAAGAAACATCCCAATGAAACTTATGACGATAATAAAAGCTATTTTTCTATGAGAATATATAACTCTGGAAATATACTTTCATTCAAGGCTCCTTAAACTGTGGAAACCACTTTCGAAAGGGATAATGAAGTTGTGTGGGGCTTATAATGCTTAGACCACTTTAGTAAATAGTGGGAGAACTAATTTGTAGTGCCAAGGGGGAGTCAGGGAAGCAAAACAAAACAGTGATGATTTGTTGTGATTTATTTCTTCTAAAGCTAATAGTCACTCTTCTTTGAAACGTCTTAGGACTTTGTTTTGAAATGCTGAAAGACAAAACGGGGCTCTCGGTACCATGACTCACACTCATCTCCCACAGCTCAGTTCTGGAGCAAGGACAGTTGGCTAGGAAAGAAAAGAAAACATGCTGGAACTCCTGTAGAGCTCTGTGCTTGCTTCTTGCTCTATTTTACATAGACGGGAAAGCGTCATTTCTCCCACTACACTGTGATGTTCTCCAGGCTACGGTCCTGGATCCTTGGGTCTAGGACAGTGGCACGCACACTTTAGGCTCCATGAAATGAGACACTGAAGAAGTTAGTAGGTCTGAGATCTATGTAGCAAGCCATACCAATTTTAGATAACTAATTTTGTAGATCCCTAGCAGAAAGGGTTTTTAAGGACTGACTTTCCTCCTTCTCTCTCTCTCTTTTTCAGGGAATTCCTACACCTCTCTGACAGCTATGGGTATGAGATTACTGGTTCAGTGATTTCAATGTAGGGTGAATGTAGCCTTTCTCCCCTCTCTCTGGGGGGAGAGGAAGGACCCGTGCTGCCTGAGCCCATTGATGGTGGAATGGGAAAAGCCCCTATCCTGGACATCTCTTAAGCATGTTCACACCTCTGCTCTGGCATTTTTCTAAATTCATAACACAAAGTGAGCTTCAAAGTAAGCAAATGCAGCATGGGAGTGGGAAAGGAAAGCAGCCTTCATCTTGGCTTTGGGGTCAACTCAACAGATAACAACAATTGACACCATTGATCGAACACCAACTACATGCCCGTGTGTGAAGCATTTTACCTGTATTCATTCTGTTCTTCAGAACGATCCCTCATGGTCAGAGTCATTGTACCTATTTTATAGACAAAAAAACTGAGGCCCAGAGAGGTAAATGACTTGGCCAAGTTCATCCAGATGGAATGGCAGAGCGCCCCCAGATCTAGGTCTCCTGGCTTGGAAGACCCTGCTGCCTTGAGGCCACCAATGTGAGCACAGCCAACGTATTTTCCTCTCTGCTTGCACAGAGTGTTAAGTGGAGAGAGGGGACTAGAGGAAGTTCCTCTCTCTTCTACCCAGGGAAGTTGCGCTGCTCTCCCACATGGGAGAATAAAGTTCACAGTGTGCTAGTAAATGAGATCATGGGTAGGAAACCCTTGGACCTCCTTAGAAGTAAGTGACTATAAAAAAATCCAAACCATTTGTATTACTCTTGTAGGTGATGTGATTTCAAATGGACAGAGAGCACAGTTTGTCTTCTGTTCAAATTGGCATCCCTTCATGCCGTTCTGGGAATTAGTTCAGAACTGACTACAGGAAGCATAAGTCACCTTTGCTACCCAGTACTATTTCCTAGCAGGCCCATATTTTCCCAGGAGGTGCTTTCTCTGTAGTAGATAAAAGTTTGCCTTCATTTCATGTGATCTCATTTCATTTTCCTCTTCAGTAGAGACCAGCCAAGGTCCATCATTCCGGGTAAAGCAGGATCCTGTCCCGTATACTTAAATTCCAGGTGGTCCTCCCGGAGCCTCACTTTTTCCATTGAATGCCTCCATCACTCCTATTGTTACCAGGGGAATAATTCTCATTCTCATTGAAAGGAAAAGCACATTCTGAATGTGTAACAATAACCTGCATGCAGCTCTCTGATTATAAATATCAAGTGTTATAAAAGCCCCATCAGTGTAGTGATCAAAGGCATGAAGGGACTCACTGCTGAAGCAGCAGGTGACCCAGAACAATTGGAATAAAGGGAAATGCTGAGTAGACATGGGGTCCTAAGAGATTCACATTAAAGATTTCTTCTGATGTATTTCAGTTGTGCCTTATAAAAGGATTTCACTGAGAGCTAACAAGGCAGTTGATTTTGCATTGAATGCTCCCTGATAATTAAAAATAAGTTTGAGATTTACTGATCAGTAGTAATTCCTATTTTTCATCACTAATAAAGCCAATAAGTGTTCTCTGTAAGAATCACTTTCACCACAGGAAAAAGATACTAAAAGTGTTCCCATGGACTCCCTCTTCCAGAAAGATATTGTTCTATGAATGTAAGAGGATCTGGGTCAAGGAAAGAAACCCAGAAAGAGTTGGTGGCCAATTAGTCAAAATAGGCATATGTTTTGTCAATAAATTCCTTTTTCTTTTTAAGAGAATAATTCAGGCTGAAGAACCATCAGTCACTCAAATCGAACGCATTCACCATGGTTCTCAACAAAGCAAGTTTGGGGAGCCACCGAACATGAACATCACTTGTCCCCATTTTTTTAAGGTCATTGGTTAATTTTATTACTTAGAAATACATTTGTCTCTCACAAAAACACTTTTCTAGAGAGTAAAATTCGTTAGGGATGGGCCCGTTAGCCCCAGTCCAGGGGAGCTTCTGAGAACCCAAAGGGACAGTTTCATGGCCATTTCATGAAATGAACTCAGAACCAAGATTCCACGACTGCCCTGCCCATGCAGGGAGAGGCTTCCTAAAAGGAAGCAGGGCTGTTGCTGGAGACACCACCCAAAGTAGAGAGAAACAGGAAGAAGCATCCTGGTTTCTCCTTATTCCCTCCCTCCAATCTTCTGCCAGCGTTTCCCACTGGTTGAACCTCGCCAGCAACCAGCAGGTGGTGAACCAGAAGTACAGTTCTCTGCAGTCCAGAGCAGAGCAGGAAAGGTCCGGAAAGGATTTGAGAAGAGACAGGAGAATGACCAGCATGGGGCTACAAATGGACACACTCTAAGACATTTACGTTCTTAGGAAGAATTCTTGGTTTGAAATTCTTGTCTTGGACCTCATGTCTCTGTCCAATATACCCAAACCAAGCTGTATCATCATGCCTTAGTTCTTCTGCCAATTTTAGGGCATACGTGCTATTTATTCTATTTATTATCTTTCAAAGTATCTAGCATTCACGGCAACGGGGAGGTCATCGTGAACTTAACGACTAGATGTAGAAGTTATCACAGCTGGTCACTAACTGCCAGGAAATACCTGATTAGGAGAACATTATTTCTACAAGCCTGAGAGAATTGTCCTTTCCTTTGTTTCTCTCTGTCGCTCATACTGCAGAATACTGTGGGCTGCTTCTGAAGGCCCTGGTGTTGCAAGATAGTTCACCAGTGACTTTTGTGATTGGGGAATCAATTAATAGGAATATGGTCCTTGATCCTTAACGTCTCATTAAGTCCACATGAGGACAGGGTGAAGCTGAAACTCAGGGTGGGGGGTGCACAGGGATGGGGTGTTAGAGAAGGGACGTTAACTCTTGGGATGAAACTCCATCACTATCCTCCTGGCAGTGGTCCTAGGTGACAGTCTTTATTAAAGTGAGGCAGGAAGGTGGAGGCCACTTTTCAGTTTTATTTACTTTTGCTTTTATTGCTTGGCTCTCTTGAAACAGAATATTTTCTTTAATAGTGCTTTCTCCTCTATTCCTATCCATTTCACTTCCCTTCACCTGCTTTTAAGATTCCAAGTTTTAACTATTATTATCTTTTTCGACCATTTCAGCTTTTCCCTGTACCCCTTAATTGGCCTGAGAAGTCCCTTCACTTAGAGGCTGAATAGTTGTCTCAGCCCTTCCTGACCCAGAGAGCCAGGGTTCAGCATAATTGAGGGTCTTTCATTGTGACATTGTCGGGCACTCACAGTCTGCTTCCCTGATGCCATTCCATTAGAAAATTCTGCGTCCTTCACGCAGTGAAGGGGCACTCTGCTGTAACTTTGGCCGTCTTGCAATCCCACTAATAGCCTTTTACTCAGGGAAACTATCTACAGCAGCATCTAAAAGGACCTCCTGAGGAAGAAGCAAAGAGGGCAGCTAAGAGAAGGCTCGATGTTTTGGTCTCCCACTGTAATTGCAGTTAAGTCAAGTAATTGATTGCAGAAACAGTGGGCTTTCTACCTTCCACCACGTATTTCCACCCCACGGTCTAGTAACCAGCAGATGTTGAAAATCTGCGCAAAGCGGAGCACATCGCAACTTCCTGGCATTTGTGACATGACAGACACGGAATGTATCATTGCCAATATTGTTAATAAAATCGAGCATTTAAACTTTTCTTAAAAAAAATATCAGACCAAAGCCATCTACCGTCTAATTTTGTCACAGATTATATGCCATGGGGCTGAAGTCACACTGAAATGAGTTTTCACCTCAAAAGAAAATGTAGTTTTCTTTAATTTTCTATAATTCATTTCATCTTATGCTTGAGACCCCATTCTTTTGTGAATAGAGGAAAAACTGCCCATGAAAGGTAAAGTGATTCCTTTCCTGTAAAGGGATATCTTTGAGGTTAATCTAGTTTGTCTTGGGTAAATGTTTAGACTTTCAGGGCTTCTCTTTGCCTTCTCCTTGCCTGGGTGGTATCCGGAGATAGGGAGAAGACCACATGCCCTCATACCATAGTGTCCTCCTCTGGTTCCCACTGGCCAGAGGTGCGGGATCTTTCTAACCTTGCCACAGAGTAGGGTCCACACTGGCATCCTCACTGGGGGGAATACAAAACTTCCTTCAGCTTGACCAACACCCTTGACTTTGGCATTGGATGTCTTTCCCCTGAATCTCAGCCATGTGTTCTATCTAATACCTAGGACAGCTGACCTCCCTACAGCTTCTCTTACAAGGAGACTTCACTGACCAGCAGGCTTCATCCTGGCAGGTTCACTGCCCCTCAACTCTGCAAACATTTTTCTCTCCCCCTGGAAACTCTCAGGAATTTCACTAAAATTGGCAGTAGAGTTGGAGAAAGAAGGATGATGAGAATTTTGAACTGAAACTTTAAGTCCACAACAAGGATTTCAAACCTAGGACCCTTCCTAGAGAGACATACATGTCTTAGAATGTGCCGATTTGAAGCTGCACACTGGGAGCATGGGATGTGCTTAGATTCATGGTTTATACCCCAAGTCCTAGGGAAACAGGATTATTGAGGCCTGGCCTATGCAACTACTGTAAAAACATGGCAAGTGTCTTTGGCCTAAATCAAAAAATCCTCTATTCTACATGAGAACTGGGAGATACACAGGATACTGTCTCTAGTCCTTCCTATCATGAGATATTTTTTTAAATTTAAATTCAATTTAGTTAACATACAGTGTATTATTAGCTTCAGGGGTAGATTTTAGTGATTCATCAGTTGCATATAACACCCAGTGCTCATTATATCACGTGCCCTCCTTAATGCCCATCACCCAGTTACCCCATCCCCCTACCTACAGCCCCTCCCTCAGTTTGTTCCCTAGAGTTAAGAGTCTCTTATGGTTTGCCTCTCCTGTTTTTATCTTATTTTATTTTTCCTTCCTTTCCCCTGTGTTCATCTGTTTTGTTTTTTAAATTCCACATGAGTGAAATCATATGGTATTTGTCTCTCTCTGACTGACTCATTTCGCTTAGCATAATACTCTCTAGTTCCATCCATATCATTGTAAATGGCAAGATTTCATTCTTTTGGATGGCTGAGTAGTATTCCCTTGTGTGTGTGTGTGTGTGTGTGTGTGTGTGTGTGTGTGTGTGTAGTCTCACATCTTCTTTATCCATTCATCTGTCAATGGACATCTGGGCTCTTTCCATAGTAGTTTGGCTGTTGTGGACATTGCTGCTATAAACATTGGGGTGCAGGTGCCCCTTCAAGTCACTGTGTTTGTATCCTTTGGATAAATACCTAGTAGTGCAATTGCTGAGCCATAGG
Source organism: Ursus maritimus (assembly GCF_017311325.1). NCBI lineage: Eukaryota > Metazoa > Chordata > Mammalia > Carnivora > Ursidae > Ursus > Ursus maritimus. Next base: position 59,355,593 of record NW_024423675.1, on the reverse strand, counting down.
GTAGCTCTATTTTTAAATTTTTGAGGAACTTCCATACTGTTTTCCAGAGTGGCTGCACCAGTTTGCGTTCCCGCTAACAGTATAAAAGAGTTCCCTTTTTGCCAGCATCTGTTGTTTCCTGAGTTTTTAATTTTAGCCATTCTGACCTGTGTGAAGTGGTATCTCATTGTGGTTTTGATTTATATTTCCCTGATGTTGAGTAATGTTAAGCATTTTTTCATGTGTCTGTTGGCCATTTGTATGTCTTCTTTGGAGAAATGTCTGTTCATGTCATCTTCCCATTTCTTGACTGGATTTTTTGGTTTTTTGGGTGTTGAGTTTGCTAAGTTCTATATAGATTTTGGATACTAGCCCTTTATCTGATATGCCATTTGCAAATATATTCTCCCATTCCATAGGTTGCCTTTTAGTTCTGTTGATTATTGCCTTTGCTGTGCAAAAGCTTTTTATCCTGATGGAGTCCCGATAGTTCATTTTGTGTTTGTTTCCCTTGCTTCTGGAGATGTGTCTCGCAAGAAGCTGCTGTGGCCAAGGTCAAGAAGGTTGCTGTCTGTGTTTTCCTCTAGGATTTTGATGGATTCCTGTCTCACATTTAGGTCTTTCATCCATTTTGAGTTTATTTTTGTGTATGGTGTAAGAAAGTGGTCCAGTTTCATTCTTCTGCATGTGCTGTCCAATTTTCCCAGCACCATTTGTTGAAGAGAGTGTCTTTTTTCCATTGGATATACTTTCCTGCTCTGTTGAAGATCAGTTGACCATAGAGTTGAGGATCCATTTCTGGGTTCACTACTTTGACCATTGATTTATGTGTCTGTTTTTGTGCCAGTACCATGCTGTCTTCATAATTACAGCTTTGTAATACAGCTTGAAGTCCAAAATTGTGATGCCTCCAGCTTTGGTTTTCTTTTTTCAACATTACTTTAGCTACTAGTGGTCTCTTCTGGTTTCATACAAATTTTAGAATTGTTTATTCAAGCTCTCTGAAAAATGTTGGTGGCATTTTGATAGGGATTGCGCTGAATGTAGTATAAATATTTTTGGGTAGTATAGACATTTTAACAATATTTGTCCTTCCTATCCATGAACCTGGAATGTTTTTCCATTTATTTGTGTCTTCCTCAATTTCTTTCATAAGTGTTCTATAGTTTTCAGAGTACAGGTCTGTTACTCTTTGATTAGGTTTACTCCTAGGTATCTTATGGTTTTTGGTGCAATTGTAAATGGGATTGATTTCTTAATTTCTCTTTCTGCTGCTTCATGGTGAGTGTATAGAAATGTAACAGCTTTCTGTGCATTGATTTTATATCCTGTGACTTTGCTGAATTCCTGTATCAGTTCTAGCAATTTTTGGTGGAATTTTTCGAGTTTTCTACGTAGAGTATTATGCCATCTGTGAAGAGTGAAAGTTTGTCTTCTTCTTTGCCTATTTGGATGTTTTTTATTCCTTCCCTTAGTCATTTCTGACCTACTGTGTGGTTAGTGCCATGTTGGATACGGTAATTATATAAGGGAGAAACTCCATATTGATCTCCAACCTCTTCAACAGCTCTTCCTCTTCTCTCCCTTTTCTACATCAAAGGTTAGGAAAACTTCATTTTCTCTAAGGTGGGATGGAAACTTCCAACTTATCATCCACATGGGTTATGCATTCTCTTGATGTGCAAAAGAGAGATTTTGGAATCCAGACACCATTTCTCTCATAACCACAAATACTAGTTCCCAAAACAGAGATCTCATTTTGTACTTAACAGAAAAATCTCATTTGAAGCCAAAGCTAGTGCTGGCCACTTTGTTCTAGCAGGCAGGATGATTTTCAGTAGACTGAAGAGTGCACTGCTTTATTAAGGATCTAAATATCAAAAACAAAACTTTAAAACTTTTTAGAGAAAGTAAAAAGAGAATATTGTTATGACGTTGGAGTAGGAAAAGATTTCTTAAAGAAAATTCCCAAACCTATGCCAAAAAGGAAAGCTTAGGTTATAAAACGGTTGAGGTAAGAGGTGGGACACGGGAAGAAAGGCTTTCCATTGGGACAGGACTCAGTTCATTGTCCTATCTCCCCTGAAAAGAGATATCTCTTTCTCTCTTCGAGTCAAATTGTATGTGTTTGGGCGGGAGGAGTTAAGGGAGGCTCTTGGATCATCTGACATGTTTGCTGTGGAATTTTATGGGAACATAAGGGAATGGTGTTTGATTTATGTCTATAAAAAGTCTATGGTGAGAGTGGGGAGAGGAAGTTGCCCTGGGAGCAAGCAATGGTCCCAATAAAGAAAGCCTGTGTGGAGGCCCCCAGAGTCTCAGTGTCACTCTGTATCAAAGGATTTGCTTCTAGAAGTTTCCAGTGGGGAGTCTCAGAAAAACTCAGTAAAGTGCCTATGTATTACAAACTCACATTGGGAATATACCGTATTTAAGAACACCATCTCCAGACTATATTTGTTTCTTATCTTTACTCTCTATCTTCACCTCTCCCACCCCAACCAGGAATATGTCAGAAACTCAAACTAGGGACCTGGGGTGTGGCTGCAGGAGAGACGAAATTATAAAGGAAATGCTAACAATGACTTCCTCTAAGGCAAGCTTCTCAGTGTAAACAGAAAAGGTAGCAGGGAATCTCAAATACAAAGATAAGCAAACAAATAAAAATCACCAGCCACCAAAAGTAGAAGCATAAATGACAAAATAGAGAAGAACTGAAGTCCAGAGAAATAGGGTAAATTGTGAGAGGATGTCTTAATTTGGGTTTCCCCAGAGGCAGACCAGAGACAAGGATTCAAGTGCAAGTAATTCATTGGAAGGTGAAGGAAAGAACAGGAAGAGAGGGAGGAAGTGAAACAGAAAGGCAGCAAATAAAGGGAATGACATCAAACCAGTAAGCACTATGGCAGGGAGAACTCAATTCCACTGGGGAAACTGGATCCAGTGTCAAACACACGGGTCAGTGATCCAACCTGAGGGTGAGAGAGTTCAGGTAATTATATACCAACTTTCAACAGTCGTTGGTTGAGGGCTGCTCTTGGGGTTTAATTCCTTAATTCCTCCAGCCTGCAATTTTGGCAGCAATGTGGGTTTCAAAGGCAAGAGAAAGCTCGCAGGCAAAAAAATACAGGTGCTGGCCACCGGCTTGTGAGCACATTTGTGTTAATGAGGAGATATGCATATGGGCCACTGAGACAGAGCCCACTACAGTGGCAAACCCACAACGTCTGCGATAAATTAATATTCTCAGAAAGATGTGAGAAGAAATTGCATTCACTTGCTTGTAAAAAAAAATTAAGTAGAGGATTTGGAAATAGCAGACACACACACACACACACACACACACAAGAATGAAGAGTAAATTAGTGTAAAGTTTAAATTGAAGAATTCATCCAGAGAATAATAAAAAAGGACAAAGAACTAGAAAACATGAAACAAGGCATAAGGAATGGATCTAAAGGTACCCATCCTTCCCAGAAGAAGAGAATAGAGACAACAGGGGAGGGAAATTGCAAAATGAGAGAAGAAAATGCTATTGCTGAACAAAAGAAACAAGTTCTTACCAAGGACTAATGAGGATGATGTTACCGAAACAAACACCTAGACATGAAATTTTCATAATGAAAAGTTCTTAAATGGGTCTATGTACATAGCAGAATATGGCAGAAGGTAAAGTGAATTTTCAAGTTAGTAAAGAAAAGCTATTACTCAAATATGATATTGTCACAATTAGCCATCAGTTTAGAAAATAATAGTCAGACCTCTAGCTCTCATCATACCTGAAAATAATTGTAGGTGAAATAAATTTTAAAAAGCCAAATCTGGGGTGCCTGGGTGGTGCAGTCATCAAGCCTCTGCCTTCGGCTCAGGGCCTGGGCCCGGTGTTCTGGGATCGAGCCCCACATCAGGCTCCTCCGCTGGGAGCCTGCTTCTTCCTCTCCCACTCCCTCGCTTGTGTTCCCTCTCTCACTGGCTGTCTCTCTCTGCCAAATAAATAAATAAAATCTTTAAAAAAAAAAGCCCAAATCTATAAAAACATGAGAGTAATATTATGGGAGTCTTGTCTCACATTTACTGTCAATTAATTTCAACAACTGTGCTGAAATAATTTTACAGGGTAAGAATAATCTTTTCAAGAAATGGTGCTGAGACAACTGAGTATCTACATGCAAAAGAATGAATCTGGACCCCTATCTCAAAGCATGTACAAGAATTAACTCAAAATGGATCAGAGACCTAAATGTAAGAGCTAAAACTGTAAAACTTTTAAAGGAAAGCATAGGATTACATTTTTATGACTTTGGATCTAGTGATGAGTTCTTAAATACAATGCCAAAAGCACAAGTTTCAAAAGAAAAAAAATGGAAAGCTTGGGTTTCATCAAAAATAAAAACCTTTGTGCATCAAAGGACACTAGCAAGAAAGTGAGAAAATGACCAGTGAAGGGGAGAAAACATTTGTTAAGCATATGTCTGATAAGGGATCTGTATCTAGTATATATAAATAACTCTTACAACTCAATAACAAAAAGACAACACAATTTAAAAATGGGCAAAGGATTCAAACAGACATTTCTTTAAAGAAGATACACAAATGATCAGTACGCACATAAAAATGGTTAATATCATTACTCATGGAAATGCGTATTGAAACTACAATGAGATACCACTTTGCACACACTAGGATGGCTAGAATAAAAAAATCAGATAATAATAAGTGTTGGTGAGGATATGAAGCATTTGAAACCCTCATACACTGCTGGGGGAATATAAAATGGTGCAGCCATTTTGCAAAACAGCCTGACTGTCAAAAAGTTAAACACAGCTATTATTTGACTCAAAAATTCCAGTCTAGGTATAGACCCAAGAAAATTAAAAGCATTATGTCCATGCAAAAACTTGTACATAAATGTTCATAACAATATTATTCAAAGGAATCAAAAGGTGGAAACAAGCCAAATGTCCATCAACTGATGAATGCATAATTCTGTCATAAAAAGGAATAAAGAGCTTATAGATGTTATAATGTGGATAAACCTTGAAAACATATGCTAAGCCAAAGAAGCCAGTTACAAAAGACCAAATATTGAATGATTCCATTTGTATAAAGTGCCCACAGGAAGCAAATTCATTAGAAACAGGAAGTAGACTAGTAGTTCCCTGGGGCTGCTGGGGATGGGAGGATAGAGGGTGGGTGATAAGCTAAAGAGTACAGGATTCCTTTTTAAGGTGATACAAATGTTCTAAAGTTGATCATGTTGATGATGGCACAACTCTGTGAATGTATTAAAAACTACCGAATTGTACACTTTAATGGACAAGTTGTCACGTATGTGAATTATAGCTCAATGATGCTTTGACAAAAATAAAAATGAATCTATTTCTGTAATCTTGAAGTATATAAGACTTTGCTAAGCATACAAACTGCAGAAGTTAAATGAACAGATTGATAAATCAACATTCAAAATCTATATTTGGTAAAAGATACGATAAAGTAAAAAAAAAAAAGAAGTAACAGGCTGGGAGAAAATAGTTGCAGAATATATATCAGACAAAGAATTAATATCCAGAATATGTAGAGAGCTTCTATAAACATCAAGAAAAAGAAAACACAATTAATAACTTAAAGTGAATATGGGGGGGGGTTCACTGAGGAGGAGGTGAGAATTGGGGATGAAAGTGGGGGGTACGGAGGGGTTCCAGTTTAAAGAGAAAGAACTGGAGGACAGAACAGCTTCAAGTTGAATGAAGTAAAGAACATCGTGCTTGGGGTGCCTGGGTGGCTCAGTCAGTTAAGCATCTGCCTTCGGGTCAGGTCATGATCCCAGGGTCCTGGGATGGAGCCCCACATTGGGGAGCAGAAGACCTCTGCCTTCTGCTCCTCCTGCTTGTGCTCTCTCTTTCTCTGTCAAATAAAGAAATAAAATCTAAAAAAAAAAAAAAAGAACAATGTGTTTATGAGCCTGTACTGGACACTTCAGTTCCGGAAACAAGATTGCTCTTACGATTAGAAGAAATGGGAAGACTTTTACTCTCTGTCAGTCACTGGAAACACAGAAGAATTTGGCTGAGATTTCACAGAAAAAATGAGGAAGAGGAAGAAAAAGTGAAAAAGTCTGAATCCGAGGTTGGGCTTGGAACAGGAAGTTGTAAGAATGAATAAAGCTGTTCTCTGCTTAGTCCACGTACTCGTCATAAACATGTGAAAAATACTCACACTCAGCCACGGCTAGGGCAAACTAAATTAAAATGATATATACTTCATCCATCAAATTGGATAAAATTTTACAGGCTTGGCAAAAGTGTGGGAAAATTGATATTTTTGTACTAGGTGGTAATAAAATTTGATGGATATTTTTTGGAACATAATTTGGTTGTCTTTATCAAAATGAAAAATTCTCCTTCCTTTTGACCCAGAGACTCCAAGTCTACATATTGCTACAATGTTATTATGAAAATAGAAATGTGAAAAAACAACTTAAATTTCCATAAACAAGGACATTAAATAAATGTTGGGGGTATTCCTACAGCGTGCACGTGGCGATAACAAAGAATGAAGGACATGCACACGTACCATCAATGAACAATCTCCTAGATCTGCTGTGAGGGGGAAAATGAAGAGAATTTCAGGAAAATGCATGTAAAATGGCTCATTTTGTTTTTAACTTTCTATGTATCAAATGAGGTCTTGAAGAATACATAAAATGTTTCAAGTGCTTTTTCTGGGGACAGGAATGCAGGGAGTGAAGTTGAATTCTCATTTTATCTTCCATTTCGTCACTCTTCAACAGAAATATAAAGGAAAGCAAGTAAGTGAACCACGCATTTAATTTAAAATTTTCTAGTAGCCACATTAAAAAAGTAAAAAAAAACAAAAACATGTGGCATTATCTCTAATAGCATATTTTTTAATCTAATCTCTCCAAAATATTATCACTTGAGCATATAATCAGTATAAAGTTCTTTTAATGTAATATTTTACAATCTGGTTTTCATCCAACGTCTTTGAAATCCAGGTGTATTTTAGATTGACAGCACATCTCAGTTTGGAGCAGCCATATTCCACACGCTCAAGAGTCCCCTGTGGCCAGTGCCTATCACTTTGGATAGTGTAGTTCTATATTTTCTGTACCTCTGCTTTGTTTTGAATTATTTTATTATATTTTTGTGTTTCTTTTATTATTAAAAAATGCAAAGAAGCAGAACCCTTAAATTTTTCCTAAGGAGAAAAGAAAAAAAGAAAGAAAGAAAAACAACGGAAACTCACTAATCACCTGCCTTGTACCCATCATTTCCTGAAAGTCTGTGTTTTTTCTCTTCTGCACTCTGGATCATTGCTATTGATGTGGGTGATTGGCCAAGGGTTGGGGTGGGGCGGGGTAAGCAGAGCAGAGGGAATGTGGTTTCTGTCCTATGGGACTGTGACGTGTGGACAAGTGGTTCCCGAGGGGGTTGGGCAGCTCTCTCTGGTTTTAGGGGTCTTGACCTCCTCTGCCCAGGCAGTAATCAAATCACCTATATCTGGTTGATGGCCTCCCCCAAGCACGTGAACAAGTGATTATTTCTGGAATGGACGTGACCTGAATCCCCCTGCTGCTGTCTGACGCTTTCAACTTGTCCACTCGCCCTGCCTTTGCCCCTCTTTATTATGTTGACACAGACATAAAACCATTCCTTCTCTTTCTCCTGGCAGAGTAATTTCCCCAGTTCTTCTAGACTTTCCAACACAGGTACTGCATTCCTCTGGACACTTTCCACGTTCTCTACACTTTGTTTCAGTGCAAAGCCCCAACATCATCATCTAAGGAGGAGACGCCCTGATTAACTTGTGGTGTCCACAGTCTCTACCCTGGTTTATACCTTATGGCGCTGCTGCTCACTTGATTCCCATCCCCACCCCCCAACAGCATTTTACTCCACCAGCCATTCCAATATTGCATTTGTAGACAGAGCTCTGACACCAGGGTTCTTCCTTTGCTTGCAGGATAATTGACTCCCCGGGCAGAAATAAGGCAAATTCTCCTTTCTGGAAATATTCCTCACTCCTTTAAACTTCCAACATGACAAAAATTGGAATTAAAATTTGTGAAAGACACAGGATAAATACTGAGATCCGAGGGAAAATCCCCGATTTGAACAATGCATAAGATAAATGGGGGAAATAGTAGGTTAAATACTAGTTTTCATTGTGGATTCATTATCCTGCAAGCTGATTCAGACCTCAACCTCCCTTAAGTCCCTGGGATTGGGTTAGGAACCTCTCCTGTGGATTTCTAATCCATGAAGTGGTAAATCTTAAATCTTAATTGACTTTTTACTGTATTTGCTTTTCCTGGGGCTTGGGACACACCTACAAAATGTACTGAGGCCAGATGTTGGTCTAGAGCAGATTGTTAAAGGTAAGAGGCCCTTTGAAGTAGTTTGTTACATCAAGACCTAAAGATAAATAGATGCACTGTATTTGGAAAGAAGATGGAGAACCATCCCCAACACCTGCCCAATCATCCAAAGGAACCTTGTATGTTTCTTTGGCTGCATGTCAAGCACAGAAATTAAACATTTTGTGTTTTCACTCTTATTGAGTTGAGGTTCAATCAAATATTAATAATGATTCTATTCATATTACAATAACAATGATAAAACCAGTTAATTCCCCCGAGCTCTTAGCATCTTGAAGATGGGACCTCTCTTAGGTGCTCTGTTGGTCTGATGTGTGGTTCCTAGCACTGTGCCTGGAAGGTAGTCAGTGCTCAAAATGGGATTGCTGAATAAAGGATGTGAGTTAAATGAAATCACATTAGGAAAAAAACCCACTCGTTCTTTTAAGAATCCTATTTCTAGGCAATCAAATGCCAGTTGATACATTTGCTAGTTTTACTCATCCAGTTATAATGTTTATTTTCCAGGTGTGGAAAGAGGAAAAATAATGATCCGTGTATATATTCATTTCTTTATTTATTTTTCTTGCCGAAATGTTAGCAGGGTATGTAATGTTTACACTTACGAAACTTACTGCAAATTCCTGTGTTGCTATTTTCAACTAATGTTTTATAACAACAATTACTAATAATGTTAATGCTTTGTGCTCATATAGCAATTTCCAACAAAGAATTTCAAAAGCTTTCAAGTCAAGGTATTTTCAAGAACATTTGTATTATATTATAGTCTTACTTATTTTGAGAGTGCTTGCAGATATTGCTCATTTCTTCCCATTTCATTTATTTTAAATCCTGTTTCTTCTTTTCACAATTCAATTCAATTATCTGTCAGCTTTTCAAGACTCCCTTCACCCCGCACCTCAGTACACACTGTAGTGAATTTTAGGCTAGTCAAAAGTTTCCCCATAGATACTAGCCTGAAAGAGCTCTTGATAAGCAAATAAACATTTTAACTGGAAATACCAAATTCATTCCAAATGATGCCAATGTTGCCCGAGGATCAAGAAATAAGGTCTATTGTGTCTACTGGATTCAGACATGCAGTAGGGATTAGATCTTGGAAACAGAGCTGCTATTAGTATAAAGTAGAAGCTTCAAATATAGAAGTTGTTGTAATTCCAGCGAATGACTTCAGGTAAGTGCTTGTGGTCAACTAAAACTGGAAATGTGATGCTGTGAGCCCTGAGCAACAATCAGGATATGAATTTTTATGTTTTAGGATGAGTTTACTTCTCCACATATGAGATGTGTGTGTATATATATATATATATATATCGTATGATTCTCCAGCAGACTCCAGCTGGATTCCAAACTAGTTTGGCTCTTCCTGTATTTACTCCAAATTGGAATACGAAAGGGATTTGGAAGAGAAATGATCATATGTATATTAAGTATTATTTTATATTAGTATCTGTGGGGTTTATTTATTCTCTGTGCATGTGAGGTAGAGAGAGATTAGTTAAATAACTGATAATTTTTTTTTTACTGTGACAATAAATCAAATCAAGTCCTCTTTTGCATAAGTACCTTTAAAAGCACTCCCACTCCTTAAAAGTTGCAAAAACGGAGTAAAACCATTTGAATGAGAACAGAAAAATTCAGTCATCCATTCTGATGTTTTATTTGCACAAAGCCAAAATATGTGAATAATTGGAAATGTTTGGGTGACTAATTGGCTGAAGTATGTGAAGTAGTGAGATTTCCATACTGAAGGCTTTATTATTATTACTATTATCATTATTAGTTATAATAATTCATCTTCATCTTTTGAAGTTTGAAAGGCTGTAATCAAATGTAGTTTTTCTTAATTTCACGACTCGGAATCTGTGCCCTTAGAAATACTACTTCGGAAGGGGAAAGAAGTGAATTATTCAGATGGCATATTTATCCGATCGCGATGAGAATAAAACACTTTTATTGAGGGATCAGTGTAGTTATTTACACATCTGCACTGATGTATTAATGCTATAGAATCTCACCCATTCGCATTTATGAAGGGGTGTGCCGTTTGCATTATCTGGTTTTATGAATTAGCTTGTAAAAATAATGCAATTGCTATTGAGCCTATAATGCCTCACGGAATTTACTTTGCTTGTTTGTTTTGACAAGTGAGGTTTAGTTTTATGATAATATTTCAGAGCACACGAGTAAATGCCCTGTAGTCTGTTTTGTAAAGGGAATGAAGCCTTAGTTATCTGCAATCTCACTGCTGCTTCCAGATATTAAATCTTCGCTTGCAAGTACAGTGAGGCTGGCATGTTCACGGGGAATTCCTAGGCCAAGTAGAAATGATAAGCATCCTTATCATAGATATTGTTTCAGTAAATTTATCCTGGTTATTATCTTGATGTATTAAAGTAAATATTTCAAGAGCATTATTCACGGGATTGATGATCTTCCGTAATAATAACAACACAAATTTGTACCAACTCTTGAATTCCAGGCACTGTCAGCCTCTGAGGGTGTGGCAGCGAATAAAGGCAGACGGAAGCACTTCCCTTGTGGGGCTTACCTTCTAGTGGGAGGGGCATCTAAAGACAACAGAAGGATGAAAATACGAGTCCAGGGCACAGCTATTCTTGCCTGGGCTGCTTTTAAATGCCATCCTTCATCTAGATTCCACACAGTAGCAAGAACAATCTTCCTGAGATAGAAATTAGACGTTGTCACTTCTCTGATGAGAAGAAAGAAAGAAAGAAAGAAAGAAAGAAAGAAAGAAAGAAAGAAAGAAAGAAGGAAAACAAAAAAAAACTAAAATTAGTGCCGAAACTTAGAAGCTTCTGCCCATTTCGAACCTCAGCTTCCAACCAAGCTGTTCTCCAACCGCAGTGGTCTTCCAAATGCTTTGATTTGCCAAACTCACTACTGGCTTTGCTTATGCTGTTCCTATGAGCTACAATGCTCTTCCCTCCATTTCATTGTACAGTGAGCCCTTTCTCATTTTTCTGGACTCCTCTTAATCCTTATCTTCTCAAGGAATCCTCACCTGGACATGCTACCACGTTACTCTCTATGTTATCCATGTTTGGGTCCCTTCACTGCACACACAGTATTTGTCTTCATTTTGTCTGTTACTTTACTTGGGTTTTGTATGTTTCCCCCCATAGAACGCAAGTCTACATGCATAAAGACCTGCTTGTCTGGTTTATCATTCTGTCTCTATCTAGCACCTGACATTATGCAACGCACATAGTAGGTGCTTAATTAAATTTTGTCTAACTGACCTTGATGGACTCTCTGAATGAATTGGAAAGGAAGGGAAATGAAGACTCCTAACCATCACCCCTCAATATGATACTTCACATTCCTTGTAAGACATAATACTAATTGTCTCCATTTGAGAAGAGCACTCTCTCCCCTGTTCACTCCCCCAAACACACACCATACATGAGACTATGTCAGCTTCTCCTACTCTTTGCTATTACAGCATTATACTTCTTACACTGTTTTGATCTCACCTGGCACTTTTTCATGTTGAAATTTTATATTACTTTGGGAACTATTTGCTTAATATTGGCTTCTCTAGAGAGAATGAACATCACAAGGGCCAAAGCTATATTGGTTTTGCTAATGCTTGTATCCACAAAGCTAGTACAAAGCCTTACAAATTATAAGCACTCAATACAAGTGTGCCGAATGAATGAAGAGGAGTTCTGGCAGCCTACCTAATTTCTGCCAGCGTATACCCTCTGCACAAATATGCTAGTTTGACCCCATCAGAGTTGTACAGAATAATTCAGGATTTAACAATCAGAGGAGAATGCCCCTTAGATTTCTACCAATTAGAACCTGGAATTCTCAAGGAGTGGATGTTTTTCTTAAATTTTTACCAAATTAACTAGAGGTTAGGTAGAAATTCCTTCTCTGGTTTAATTCTTGATTTGTAATATGGATTATTTCTATCTTCATTTTAGCAAGTGGAATATAGTCATCACAATTTAACCTTAAGATGGGGTAAATGGTAAAGCTGTCAGGAGTAGAGAAATCAGTGTAGGGCTGAAGAATTGGAGAAGACATGCCCTATCTAAGACATTCAAGATGAATTAAACAAAATAAAACAAACAAGCCCCAGACAGAAAATACCATCGAAACCAAATATTGGGGTGCCTGGGTGGCTCAGTTGGTTAAGGGTCTTACTTCAGTTTGGCTCAGGTCATGACCTCAACGTCCTGGGATGGAGCCAGGCACTGGGCTCTGTGCAGAGCAGGGAGCCTGCTTCTTCCATTCCTTCTCCTTCTGCCCCTCCCCCTGGTCATGCCCTCTCTCTCTCAAATAAATGAATAAATAAATCTTAAAAAAAAAAACCACACCCAAATATGACCCAAATGTCCATCGACTCATCAATGGATAAACAAAATGTAGTGTATTCCTACAATGCAATGTTATTTGGCCTTAAAAAGGAAAAAAATTCTGACACGTGCTCCAGGATGGACGATCTTGGAGGACATTATGTTAAATGAAATAAGCCCGTCACAAAAGGACAAATGCTGTGTGATTCCACTTATATGAGGTGCCTTGCTTAGCCAAAATCACAGAGACAGAAGTAGCATGGGGGTGAATGGGGGCTGCCAGGTGCTGGGAAGACGGAGTAATGGGAAGTAGGGGCAGAGATGATAAATATGCATATTAAACAAAAACATAGCTGGTAGCAGCACTGTGCTGAGAAAGTTAGATATTTTTTACATTGTGACCTATTTCATTTATTTTTATTTTTAGTGATAAAAATATCTCCTCTCCCTTTCCCCCCCACACATATATATACACACACACCCTTGCAGTTGGGTTCCCAGCTCGACTGTGCACCAGTTAACCAAGTTCGACTGTGAGTATGAATTGTGGCGACGTTGATATTTTGCACCACATGTCTTGCTGTTTTGGTTACAGCAAATAAGAGGCATGAATAATAAAGTGTGTAATAATATAACTAAATCACATTTGTGGGATGTTCTTTGTTTTGCAAATTAAAATGCACAAACAGCACAATCCTTTTGTCTTTATTAAACAGTTTGCTGGATTACCTCAACTTGGAGCACTTACATAAATATTCAAATTGAGCTGCTCACTCTGAGGCAATTTTGACATTTCCATATTGGGCTCCTCAGTGGTTTATCTAAGAAAAATTAACCACATGTGACCAAAATACGATCCTTATATTTGTATTACAATTCTTCCAGTTATATACCTGACAGGGAGATGATTTCACCAAGTCCTCCCAGATGAAGGTATTATAAGGGGTTTAACCACTTAAAGAATTAATAATAAAATGTTTATAGGGAGATAAAACTACCATTAGCTCAAATAGTCCAATTGCTATCTCTCTGGCTCTGTGTCTATTTTCTATCACTCTGAGATGTGCTGGGTGGGAAGCACTTTTATTTAAAAAGAAGGTTGTGCTAGCTAGCTGCTTCGACTGACTTCAATTGAGTATGTGAGCAGCATGAAGAAGGGGAGCGAGCCAGCCCGATGCATATGGATGCGGGAACACAACCGGCCCTAGCCCAATCTCCCTTGCAATTCAGATGAGGCCCTTGGGGACGGCGCCTTTCCATTGCACTCTCTGCCCTAGGCCTTTGCCACTTTGCAGATGATCGTGAGAGAAGGAGCAGCATGTCCTTGGCGAGGGGGGGGCAACAGAATTGGACCAGAACCCACGATGCAACATGGACTAGTGAACAAGCAGGAGGCCCAGTGGTAGAAAGCACGGGTTTATGCCCTGGTTCACCACATGGCTGGCGAAGTAGGAGCAAACACTGCATCTCCAAGGAGACTGCCACTGCCCTCCACAGGGCTACGGCGAGGGTGTGACTGTCTGTCATCTGAGAAAGTGTCCCATGAATATTTGCTGGACCTCAGAGTCAGCCATTGTTTCACTGTCTTATTGGCCTTTGGTATAAATGTGCCCTTACAATGCTCCCCGCCCCGCTTTTGCTGGAAACCTCACCCAGATTTCAGCCTATCCTGGCTTCGTGTTTCAGATGAGTGTGGGGGCCGCCTGGAACACCTCGAAGATGCTGGCGGCTGTAGAGCACAGCTCAGAGGCCGTGGCGGAGAAAGGTGGTGGTGTTAGTTCTGTTAGCATAGACAGAGCAGCTCTGTCCGTGAAAAAACACAAACTGGGCACCTCCAATCTGTTACATATCTATACTTCCATATATTGGAGTAAATTATGCTTTCAGGGATCCTCTCTAAAATGCTAGGTCAAATTCTCCCTTGCTGAAAGCAATTTTCAGGGCAAGTCCAAGGGCAGGTTTTGACCCGAGGTTATTAATCCATCATTATTGAAAGTTTCATTGTATAATGTTAGATCATAGTATCCTGAGTTATGGTTGTTTAATACATATGCTGTCTCTCTTTGTCTCTGTCTCTCTCTCTACATATATACATGTATTTATATGTATATATGTGCACACACATACAAATGTATAAATACACGTATACAAAAGGGTCCTATTTATTTTACCTGCAGTGACTACATTTTCAAGCTTTATAGGTTTATACTTTTTTGGTTTAATGTTGCATTAACGCATTTTTGTTTGCCTGAATGACTTATCCCCAGCCCTAGCTTGAGTCTGTTCATTAAGATTTCATGAAGTCAGCTCTTGATGAATTCACAAGCCAGAACTGCAACTTTCTCACTGTTTTTGCCGTGTTAAAAAAGCGCAGCACCAGCTTTCATACTGGTGGATGGTAGAGATAAATCCTCCAATGCCAACTCGTCACCTCGGGATGACAGAACTCCTGCTGAATGTACACGAGCCCTTTATTATGTGAAGTGATTTGAGTGAAACAAATGGGTTAGTTACTGTGTAGCAGGCTAAGAAGTGACTCCTTTAAAATGGTAAACATTACAGTACATCATATTTGGAAAGAATTTTTTTTTTTCTGTGTCTGAGATTCTGCAGTTGATGTGAAAGTTGCAGCTTTCTTTCGAGAGGAAAGTTCCAGAAAGGGGGATGGGCACCCTCCCCAGGGATTTTCGAAGGACTTGCACAGCCTTGGTCTTGTTCTAGTTGACAAGTTATTTTCAGGCATTTCCTCATTGAGGGGTTTAAAATCACAGAAATCCTATTTGGGGGATCATGGAGGTATTGCCTTGTCTTCAGTTTTTAGCTTTTTGAGCTCAGGGAAAGAACATGATTTGAGAGCAGGACACACTGTATTGTCATCAAGGCTTCTGTGAAGTAATGGATTTGGGGGAGGGGAAATACCTTTACTTAAGTAAGATTAAGAAACCCAGAGCATGGACACTTTCCGCCCTGACTTGTGAGGACCGTCCTCACTGTTTGGCATGAAATACTTGGTGTTGAACGCTACTCCCAGAGAAACAAGAACATGGATGAGGGCTCAAGGATCTTGGTGCATCTCTCTTCACATGACCCTTTCCTTCCCGACATGCGCCACTGCTTGGGCTTCTGGTAGGCATTTCTGTCTGGCCAATGAAGTCCATAATAAGCACAACACTTTACTGAGTAAATACCAAGGATTAGAGACTATACGTGCTTTTCAAGTTGTAGACATGCAACCTCTTGCCGGGCAGTTTTTGTTTTACTTTGAGGAAAGAAAATTTGGGAACACGTAGCCTGGTGAGTGGAAGATGTGGGCTCTGAACTTGGGCTTTTCTGACTCTAGATGATGTCTTTTCTACTGCACCACTACCCCATTACTGTATTTGCGATACTGGCTATAGAGCCGTGACAAAGAGACGTAAGAAGGAAGTTCATTTCTCTCTTATGAAGCAGACCAGTGTGGCCCAGAGATTTTCATCCACAAGTCATCCAAGGACCAGGCTGGCCATGTGGCTTGCTGTGCCCCAGCCCCCGGGAAGAAGCAAGTCCTCCATTGCAAGTGTGCCCAAGATGGTGACCGAGGATTTGCACGTATCCGTTCCACTTGAATCCCACCAGCCTGAACATCCCCACGCATCAATGCAAGTGAGGCACTGTAGTGTCTGCCTGGGGGACCACGGGCTGAGGTGAAATGAAAGGGAAAATGGATATTGAGAGACAACTGTCTCTCCCTCAACCAGGGGACCTCCCTAGTGGCTCTGCCCTCCACTTTCATGGGACAGGAATAGCTGGAGCTTCGGGAAGAAAGGGGGTGAAGAAAGCAGAGCTGAGAATGGTTCTTGAAGTTCTGGATTTAAGGTTCTGGTTTTCATAGTATTTATCAGAATCTGATCATAACCTGCCCCCAAATTGCCTGTTCCATGAAGATAACTTTTTCTTTCAGGCTACTCACTGGCTCTTCACAATAACCCAGAAATTGGTCAGTTTCAGGGTACTTCTTGTTCTAGAAGTTACTACCAAAACCCAACTAGCCTATTTCTTTGTTCTCTGTTTTGGGGTCCTCTCAACAGGGGCATATACCTGCAAGTTGAGCTGCTTCGATAGCTCCAGACTTTCCAATGTGGCCTAACTTCTCAGATAGTATTTTATTTCTCACCATTAGCTGCCCCAGATACTGTTGAACACTCTTTGGAACTGATATGATCATGTGATAAACTCTTATTTTTTTACTTCCATTGTTTTTTGTTTTTTCTCTTTGAATTTCTGCCTCATTTTAACTTCTTGTACCACTACAAGTCTGATAAAGTACAGAGGTTTATTTGTTCATTTAATATGTGTAATGAGCACCTACCACAGGCTTGCTGTTTATCTAGGCATTGGGGATTTGACATTGAACAGAACCAAGTCCCCACTTTCATAGAGTTTACATGCCAAGATGCATGGGATAAGGGAGGAGACAGCAGTCAAGGAGACACCCAAACATGTAAAAATCTGATATGTCACTTGGTGATTTGTGCTACAAAGATAAGCAGAGAAAGTGTTATGGAGACCGGGTTATTTTAAAGGAGCAGTCAGGCTGGACTCTGTCAGTGACATTTAATCAGACTGTAGTGAAGTGAGGGAGTAAGCCATTTCAAGATCAAGGCAGAGTTGAGGAACCGTGAAGTCAACGTGCCCACAAAGTAAAGGAGAGAGGAGTAGAAAATGAGGTCAGAGAGGTAGTCATCAAAAATATTAGCAAGTCAAGGTAAGAGCTTTGGATTTTATTCTGAGTGAGACAGAAAGCTTTTTGAGTGTTTTGAGCAGAGAAATCAAATGACCTGATTTCCATACTGTGAAGTTCACTCCAGCTTAGAAGTCCGTCTCTCTCACGTCCACCATCTTCCATTGGTCACATAAGCTAGCTCAGATTCAATGAAGGCAACTGTGGAAAGACATGATACTGTAGGGCAAGATTACTGGGGTCATCTTGGAGGCTGGATGATGCACAGACATCTAATTGTTCCAACACTGTTTGTTGGAGAAAACGATATTGTCCCTATTGAACTACATTGTCACCCTTATGACAATTAATTAGCCATGGATGTGTAGGCTTATTACTGGACTTTCTATTCTGAAACATGAATCTGTATTTCTAAACTGTCAATTCTACACTGTCTTAAAAGAATTTATGAAATAAGCTAGTGTAAGGCCTACAGCTTTCTTCTCATTTTAGGAGTTAGTTTAGGTTCTTTGCATTTCTATATATATTTTAGAATCAGCTAGTCATTTAAAAAAAACCCACATATTGGGTGGGGGGGTGCCTGGGTGGCTCAGTCAGTTAAGCGTCTGTCTTCTGCTCAGGTCAATGATCTCACAGTCCTGGGATTGAGCCCTGTGTTGGAATCCCTGCTCAGTGGGGAGTCTGCTTCTCCCTCTGCTCCTCCGCCTGGCTTGTGTTCTCTCTCTCTCAAATAAATAAATAAAATCTTAAAAAAAAAAAAAAGCCTATTGGGACTTTGATTGAGAGTGTATTGAACTTATAGATAAATTTGAGAATAGACATCTAAACATTACTGAGAATTTTCATCCATAAACAGGATACATTTCTACATTTGTTTAGATATTTTTGAATGTCTCATAGCAATGCTTTGTAATCTGCAGGTTAAGGTCTTTGCTCATACTTTAAGAATATCCCGAAGTATTTTATGTTTTTTTGACACTATTACAGATTTTTCTTCATTTCAATTTCCAACACTGCTGCCAGCATATGGAAATATGATTGAATTTATTTATTGGCATCTTACGACCTTAGTAATCCCACTTACTAGTTCTCCTAGCTTCTTTGTAGATATTTTTTCCTTAGGTTCTTTAGGATTTTGTATAAATACAACCTTAATGCCTGTGAGTAAAGACAGTTTCATTTCTTCCTTCCCAACGTATATGCCTTTTATTTCTTTTTCTTACCATATTGCACTGACTAGGTCCTCTAATACAATGTTGAATACAAGGGGTAAGAACAGTCTTACCCTGTTCCTAACCTTAAAAGGAACTCATTCAGCTTTTCACCATTAAGTATGATGTTAGGTGTAGAATTGTCATAAATGCCGTTTTTCAGGTTGATGAAATTCCCTTCTGTTTCTAGTTTGCTGAGAGTTTTTCATTATGAATGGATATTGAATTCTGTCAAATTCTTTTGTTGCCTCTATTGAAATGAACATATATTTTTTTCTCTAGTTAGTCTGTCAATATGATAAATAAAATAGGTTTTTCTAATGTTAACCCAATTGTTGACTTTTCAAATAAATCCCAATTGGTCATGCTGTATTGATTTTTGATTTATTACTAAATCCAATTTTCTGGAATTTGTTAAATATTTTTGCCATTATATTTGTTACAATGTTGGCCTGTAGTTTCTTTTCCTGTAGTATCTTAATCCAGTTTTGATACCCAGGCTGTGCTGGCTTCCAAAATAGTGTGGAAGGTATTCTGGTCTCTTTTATTCTCCAGAGGAGTTTGTGTAGAATTGCATTTTTGCTCCTTTGTTTGCTTGAACCCACCATTAAGTCATCTAGACGTGGATCTGGAGTTTTCTTTGTGGGAAGGTTTTTAATCACAAATTCAATTTCCTCAGTAGATACAGAACTATTATTTATCTATTTTTGTTAGTTTGTGTCCTTTGGGAATTTTTATCAGCTTGTCAAATTTATTGGCATTAAATTATTCATGACACTCTCTTATTATACTTTTAGAGCATGTAGAAACTGTAGCAGTATTCTTTCTTTCATTCGGTATTGATTTTTGTCTTTTTTTCTCTTAATCACTGTTAAAGGTTTATCAATTTTATTGATCTTTCTCAATAAAACAGCTTTTATTTTACTGATATTTTGCCTATAATTTTTCTGTTTTCTATTTTATTGCCTCCTATTCTTATTTTTATTATGTTCTTTCTTCTGCTTAATTTGAGTTTAATTTTCCATTCTTTTTCTAATGCCTTTACATATAAACTTAAATAATTGAGTCCTATATTTGTAAATTTTCTAATAGAAGACTTTAATGCAATAAATTTTCTCTATATATACTTCTTTAGCTGATTCCCCCCAGATTTTGATATGCTGTCTTTTTGTCTTCATTAAAAAAATAGTTTTTTAGTTTTCTTTATGGATTTAAAAAAACATAATATTTGGGAATTTTTCAGAAATCCTTTTTTATATTGATTGCTAGTTTATTTTCATTATGATCAGATGACGTAATTGAGTTTGTTTTATAGTCAAGAATGTGGTCCTATCTTGGTGAGTGTTTTACATGCAGTCAAAAAGAATGTGTTTTCTGCTGTTGTTGGGTGGAGTATCTTACAAATGTCAGTTTTTTTTGCTGTCTTGTTTTGTGTCAATTTGTAGGACACAACTCTTTTTGCTATCTTGTTCAAGTACTTTAAATCCTTATTAGTCTTTTGTTTAATTGTTCTATCAATTACTGAAAAAATTAGACATTGGAGAAAAGAAGATCAGAGACTTTGAAGGCATCACAATAGAATCTATTAAAAATGAACAGTCAGAGGGAAAAAAGACCAAAGAAGTGGGGAAAAACTTAGGGGGCAAAGAAAATTTTGAAAAAATAATGCCCCCCAAATTTTCTAGTTGATGAAAACCAAAAACACACATAGCCAAGAAGTTCAGTGGATCCTAAACAGAAGAAACGGGAAAAACACACACACAAAACCCATAACATAATCAAATTTTTTGAAAATATGTGATAATGAGACAATTTTTAAAAGCAGCCAGAGATAAAACATGCATTCTGTATAGAGAAACAAAGAAAAGATTAGCAGCATACTTCTCATCAGAAGCCATGCAGGCATTCAGACAATGGAAGGACATATTCGAAATGTTGGGGATAGGATCTGCCAGCCCACAATTTTATGTCCAACAAAAGTACCTTTTAAAAATGCATGCAAAATAATACTTTAGGACCAACAACAGCTAGGAGAATTCATCACTGAAGACATCTACTAAAAGAAATATTAAAAGAGTTTATCCAAGCATAAAAAAAAAATTATGGCAGATGGATATCAGGACCTACAAAAAAGAATGGTTAGTACTCCAAGTTGTAAACACGTGTGCAAATGTAGAAGGCATCTCTTCCCTTATTTTAAAATTTCTTTAGAAGGTAATTGATCATTAAAAGAAAAACCAATAAGCTTTTATTGTAGGTTTTATAATCTAGAAGATGTAAATTGTGTAATAACAATTCACAGTGTTGGAGGATAGAAGTATATCGTAAGATTCTTAGACTACATGTGAAGGGGTGAAATGTAAGTTGAAGGTAAACACTGGTAAGTTGAAGATGTATATTATAGATCAATCCTGAGTAATTTTTAATTCAAATGTTTTACTTTATTTTTAGAATTTCAATTTCTTTCTATCTCTTCCACTTTTCTCTTCCTCATGTTCATGTTTTTTTTTTCATCCTTGAACATATTTTATGATTTGTAAGCAGAGTAATTGCCCTTAGAGATCTCTGCAACTTTGTCTCTAGGGAACTGCCTTCTTTCTGGTGTTCAGTGGTAGCCCCCAGAGTGAAAGAAATCCCCACCTCTTTTTGTCCAGAGTTCCAGTCTCCCAAAATAAAACCCAGGATATCATCCTAAGTGGAGAAACAAAATTCCTCCAGCATCACTGCACTCCACATTCCTCTGGGGCAGCCAGCTCTATAAAGCAAACTCCAAGAAAACAAACAAAGAGAAAAAGAGAATGTCTTCTCACCCTGTTGTGAAGCGGCATAAATTACCTTTATCATCTCCACTCAGCCACCACCACAGCCCCTGCTAGGCTGCTCCTCCCAATGTTTTGACCTGGATCCGCTTCTAGTTATGGAGCTAATGCAGTCGCAGGGCTCACCTTACTTCTCTCTGGAGTCAAGGTCCAATGATGTCTGTTGTCCGAGATCTGAAAACCATGGTTTCATATGATTTTTTCCATTGTTTATGACAAGAGGGCAATTTGAGTAGCACATGATTTTTCATAGGAAGTGGACTTCCCCCTAAATTCTCATGTCTCCCTCCCATGTTGGGGTGTCTTAGTTGCTACCCCTTTGTGCTCTCAAAGCTCTGCCTTTACACTCTAACTTCACACTGTATTTTAACTTATAGGCCCCAGTCTCCTTCTGGCCTTTAAATCTTGAAAGCAGTGGCTGTCTCACTCATCTTTCTGTTTTAACACTTAGCATAACATTTGCACAGAATGATTCTCAAAAATATTTAGTCAAGCTTTCTAATGTTGTTGGGTCCTTGGAATGTGTGAGGTAGCAAATATCTCATGCACATCAGGGATGGCAGAAATGGAACACATGTCTTGTCACTTCCTCTATCGGAGTCCAGGGCAGACATCATTGATCACCAGGGTTCTCCTTTCACATGAGCCGAAACATGGCTTTGAACTCCTTCCTATCAGTTTCAGATATCTTCTACCAATAAATACAAGTTCACTCTAATGCTGAAATTTATTTGCCCTCCATGAATTAGTAGTATCCTTTCTTAGAAATAGTATTTTATTGGGGCACCTGGGTGGTTCAGTTGTTAAGCGTCTGCCTTTGGCTCAGGGCGTGATCCCGGCATTCTGGGATCGAGCCCCATGTCAGGCTCCTATGCTGGGAGCCTGCTTCTTCCTCTCCCACTCCCCCTGCTTGTGTTCCCTCCCTCTCTGGCTGTCTCCCTCTCTGTCAAATAAATAAATAAAATCTTTAAAAAAAAATAGTATTTTATCTTATTTCCTTAGTAAACATTTATATGACACTTATTATGTGTTAGCTTCATTCTAAGCATTTTAAAATATCAACAACTTTATCTTTATTACAATTGTATGTTTTGTCAGAACTTGTATTAGCTCCATTTCACAGATGAGGAAGTTGTGGCACAGAAAGTGTTAGTAACTTATGCAAGGTCATACACCTCGTACGTGGTCAGTAGGGATACTACTGCAGGGAATCTGGCTTAGTATCCATGCCCTTCACTGTTACACTACACCGCCCCTCCCCACTACGGCCCAAACCTACTAAAACATTTCTCTTTAGGAAGAAGCTAAGAAAGTAGTTAACACCTTTTCTGACAAGCTCCAGGAAGGGCCACGCTGGAACAGATGGGGCATGGAGTTAAAAGTACCTTAGGCCTCTTAGAACACAGGGGAACAAAACCAATGTTCCTCTTGATTTATTCATTTAAGAAATACCTATTATCCCCTTTCCCAGGCACCGCTGGAAAGGAAAAGCAAACGTTAAGCCAAATGAAGCACAGAACAGTTACAGACTGCCAGGTGTCACCTCAGACACACAAACAATCAACTTCATGTGAGCTCAACTGAATTCCAGAACCTGTCAGCTAGAACAACACATATAGTCTACGCCCGGATAGGATTTTTTTTTTTTTTTTTTAAACTGGAATTGCGAAGGGGCTGGGGCTGGGGTGGAGAGTTGGGAAAGGCAGGAGGTGACCTCCATCTTTATTTTTTAATATCCACCAACTGCCATGGGAGCACCATCCTTGTAGGTGCCTTTCCACCCTCGTGTGGCTGTTTTCTAGGGCACAAAAATTGTGTTCTGGTGCCCCACCGACCAGAGCAGAGAAGCAGCAAGAGACCGAGCAGAAAAAGAGTCAAATAGCTTATGTCAGATTTTTGTCAGAAAAGGCAGATAATTCATGACACTTACACAACAAGGTGAGCAGACGGTCTCTTCTTCTCTCTGTTTGTTTGTTTTCTTGGTGTTTGCTTTATAGAGCTGGCTGCCCCAGAGAAATGTGGAGTGCAGTGATGCTGGAGGAATTTTGTTTCTCCATTTAGGATATCTTGGGTTTTATTGTGGGAGACTGGAACTCTGTTCGAAAAGCGGTGGGGAATTCCTTTCACTAGAATTCTGAGAATTGGCTAGTCAGCTTGACCTTTGCCCTCAAGTCACCCCTGGGTGCCCCACCGAATTCAGCAGAACACAAATGCTGAACACAAATCCAGACCACATGCTTCATTATTAAGATGGTAATTATCCAGGCTGATACTGTGTGTGTGTTATGCTGTTTGTCATTGCCCAAGGTCATTCATCCTGTGCTCCGGTGGAGGAAAAACAACAGCTACTTCATTCAAATACTTTGGGAAAAATCTCATTTCACAAGGATTCTACCTCTCACTTCAAAGCCTGTTGGATACTATGTTTCTCAGCAGCCCCAGAGCAAAATATTGTCAGAACATACGTTTTTTAATGGGTTGCTATACTTCTCTTTGTTTTCCTGTGGTACAGAAAGTTGCCTGTGAGAGCACGGGCATGTTTTCTGGGGCCCAGGAGAATGGGGGGTAAAGTCTCCAGGGAAGAACAGTGCCATCCTTGTCGTTTCTGCCCTGGGAGTGGGCTATGGGCCACAAGGTTAAGAGAGGAAAACCCTCTTCCCCTCATCAAGAATCAACTGCTGGCTTGGTCTGGAATGGAGCTCATGGCTCTGTAATGCTGGACAATTGGTTGGATGCTGAGGAAGTTATGTCTTACCCAGATGTATCTTTTCAGACAGTAAAAGTTAAGAGTTGAATGTATATTCTTATACATGTATAGATAGGGTTGTTGAGATCTAGGTAAAACAAAATTGGGTTTTGTTATTTTTAGGGCACAACTTACGTATGATAAAACAAAACAAAACAAAACAAAAACAAGAAAGACAAAATGACGTGGAAATTAGGTCCCCCTCCAAAAACCAATCCCTATTAGCATTTCTCTATCACAGAGAAAATCGTGTTATTAGTTATGAATTCTGTATAATGGTAATTTGTGAAGATACAAGTATGTATTAACTTTTGTCTTAGAGTGTTTTCCATGTCCTACAAATAGATATGGACCTCGTTGGGGATGGTGGTGGTAGGGGTTCTTAGGACTACAGGTCAAGAAGTTACCTTCCTTGGAAGCAGGAGAAAACCTACCAGCTTAAATTTCATAATTTTATGCTAGAGGCTAGGTTGGGGAGGAGAAGCTTGTAATAATTATTTTACAATATGAATAATGGTGTCTACTATGCAATAGGCCTCATGCAAAGAATTTTACATATGCAGACCCAACTACATAATTTGTAGGGTCCAACGTAAAATATAAACTTCAGATTCCCCTTGCTCAAAAATTAAGCATTTAAGACAGGATGGCAGAGCATTATACCAAGCAAGGGGTGTGCTAACAGGCTGCTGTGTGACTCAGTGGGTTGCACACCCATGAGGCTGGCCCTGTGTATTCATTTTCAAATTTACCCATGAAACCATCCCAGGATGGAAGCATCGCTGCTTTCATTTTGCAGATGGAGGCTGAGCTTTAGAAATTTCAGTTCTCGATCTCTTTTCCAGTGCATTTACCTGTTGGATATCGTGGCTTGAAAACAGTGTCTGCACCAAAACAATACGAGATCCCAAAAGAAGGAAAATATTTAACCCTGATATTGGTCATCTGGACAATGTGAGTTTTATATGTTAGAGCTGCTCCAACTTCCAGCTACCAGATGTCTGTAAAAATTCATAGCAGGCTATTAAATTTAGCAGATCCTGTCTTAATTAGATTAGCCTATGCACAGCACGATGGCAGAGTGTCTCTCTGATGGAGGGTTTATAAAGATTTCTGGTGGGAATTCTTTATGGAAGATGGAGTCTTTTATCCACAGAGACTGACAAATAGACGAAAAAAAAAACCCCACCTCATAATAGTATAAAAACGTGGTCATGGTGTGTCAAAGCAGAAACATGGGTCTTTGTTTCATTGATGTTTCCTTTTTATTTGGCTTAAGAACAGGGATGGTAGGGGATAAGGATGGGGGAGGGGTGTTCAAAACGACCAGCCAGGAGAAGAGCACAAGGGAGGTGAAAAACTACAAGCAAATTCTTGCCGTCAAATCCTCCAATAAATCTAGCAGCAAAGGAGTGCTAAGCGCTCAGTTGCCTGTCAGTACATGAGTTATTTTTTTTTTTCAGACAGGAAACAAAACTGCACAGTTTGTCTTGAGCTGGTCTTACGTGATTAAACTCGGCATCTATTCTCGCTCCCCATTTAAGGTCACTCAGGAAGGCTCACGTGACACAACCAACAGCCCAGAGTCCCTTCTTTGTCTCATCCTCTCTATTCTGCCTGGGGCAGAGGCCCTAACCTGCAGTGTCGTGTGGAACAGTGCTTGTTTACCAAAGGGGGTACAGAAATGGCGACAGTTTTGAGAGGTCCCCAGCTCTTCCAGGGGTCCTTCTGTGTAGGTCACTCCAGAAGGAAGGTGAGTGTCAGCCATTTTTCTTGTATGATTCACCAGCGGAAAGGTCATGTTCGAGCAAAGACCTTCGTCCCTGGGCTGTGGAGTCTGTGGAGAGACACCGAGAGGACAAAGGAGAAGATGATAAACACGTGTTCCCACCTCCCAACCTCCCTGCTCTGGAGCAGGACAGGAATTTGGGGTTTCCAAACCCCAGAACGCATGAAAGCAGGACGAGAGAGCGCTGGTAGAAAGAATGGCCCGTCGTTTGCTCCAGGGCAGGCTGATCAGATTCACATCATACACAGGCAGGGTTACTAGGCAACTGATTAAATAAACGTGCTGGTCCTACAAGCAAGCTCGCAATTAATTAACTTAACCATTTTCATTTCGACTGTTTTCTTCCCTTCTGCACCTCAACCTGCTTTGAGATACTGAAATGTGAGAGGCACTGGGGAGGAGGGGGCTGAGGACCCATTTTCGCCTTCAGTGGGAAGAACCCGATTCCTAGGAGTTCTTCCTACACCTGGAATGGAAGTACCTGATCGGCAGGTAATTCGCTTTTTGAGCAAATAAGAAAATATACACTAATGGCTGCAAAGGGTGCCAGTCATGTATTTATTTAAAACCTGTTATTCTTCCTAATCAGGCTAGTCACTGGGTTGAACGAGATGAAGAACTTACACTCTGGGTTATCATTTCACTAGACTAATATGGCATTTCTGGGGCTCCATGTGCATCCCCTACACGCTGTGGAGATGGGAGGCAAGCCTTTCACCAGCCCAGATGGTCATATTCCTGGAGGCCAAGAGGCCTGAGTCTTGTCTTGAAAGATGAGAGACTCAGGAGAACCACCCACGTGAAGGAGCATTTTGGGGAGAGGGTCGAGAGTGGACAAGGTCCCAGTTATAGTGGTACCATTATGAACGATTTGGTTTTTGAAAAGGTAGAAAAGGCAAGGTCTGGAATGGGGCTGGAGTCACTGGCTGGGCCAGATTACAAAGACCACGGAAGGATTTTACAAGGAAAGTGTCACAGGTAGACTTTCATCATTGATAGTCTACTCCTAGTCATATAGAATTAGGATTTAAGACGACACTAAAAGGGAGAAGACGCTGAAGAGGCTTTTTGTAATGGTTTAGAAGGCAGAGGAGGAAATGAAGTGGGGCTGGGGAGGAGGGAGGGGTCAGAAGAGGCAAGATACTTGGTGCTGGGAGGTGGATTGGGAATGGGATGGGAGGGATGGGGAGGGTCTAGGTGACAGCCAGACCTGATCTGAGAGCGGGAGTGGGTAGTGGAGGCATCACCTGAAGATGGGAGTGCGGAAGGAGGAGCTGGACCCTGGTGGAAAGCAGAAATAAATGAATCTGACTCACTTGTTGATTTTGAGGTTCCTGTGTCCAGCAGGCTACCGGTTAAATAAAGCCATTACTTAATCTTCCCTAAAAGACAGGAGTTGGGGGAGATTCCTTGTAGAACCTACATTCCACAATAGACTTGTGTATAAGATTTTTTTCCCACAGTTACGTTTAAAGCAGGATATAGAATGTGTAGATAGGAGGGGTGGGGTGTGGAGAAGGGAGAGCCTCGTCCAGAGCCTTTTTCACTTAAACATATTTTATTGACAGCCAAAGAAAATAAAGACCTAAGATCTTCAATAGAGTTATTATTAATCATAACTACTTGATTCACTCTAATCTCTCCTTCTAATTACGGGATGGAGTTGTCATATTCAAATGTGAAACAGGCTGGAATTACCCACGGCAAAGAGACAAGCCCCTGGCATATGAATCATCCTGAAAGATCTGATGTCCCCTGTGCACTGGATCAAATGCAGCCGTCAGCCTCTCTGGCGAGGGCGAGATCATCTCTAATGGCAAAAAGGGTTCATGAAACCGGGAACCGAATGAGAAGCTCCTGGCTGCCGTGCGGGAGCCCGGAATAGAGAACTATTTGTCCGGGTCCTGGGAACCAAGATTCTGTTTCCTTTTGTAACAATTGGAAGATTTATGGTCTTGCTTTCACATTTGCCTCAAACTGGCCATATCTCTGGGTAGCCAGTTTTCAGCATTTTTCAGTGAAATGTGAATGACCATTCCGGACTCACAGATGGTGATTCAAAGAAAGGGGGTGGTAAATGACATAGTGCACAAGTGCAGTGGGTTCTAAGGAAGATGCTTTAACAGGTAGAAGTAACTGAGGACATGTGTCCATACTACTCCAGGTTTTATACTCATTCCCTAATTTAAAAGAAATCCTTAAGTCTTTATCTTCTGTAACATGTCTTTTTTTAATTCGTAGACTATTTCATAAGCTATAGTGATTTTATCCGTGGAAATGCCTATAGATGGTCCAATGCTGGCGAAAGAGTTCACTAAAAAATTTGAAAATGTCTTTTCTGTTATTTGCTGAACTTGCTGCTTGTGACCTTGCTTCTCAGACACTGTCTTTCCCAAAAGAATTATTATTATTTTTTCCTGATTGCTTCTCTTCAGGCACAAATGCTTGCTGAAATGGCTCCCAAGGAACCCTTATTCCAAGCGACACTGTCCACTTAAAATGTGAGCAGTTTTATTCACTGTTGTGATGTTCCAGCCCTCACCACTCTGACCATTTAGTGGTCCAGCCATGGACTATTCAAAGACTTTTGCCCCCATCCTGGGAGAGATCTGGATTACGGCATTAGTCAGTTTC
Source organism: Ursus maritimus (assembly GCF_017311325.1). Classification (NCBI taxonomy): domain Eukaryota; kingdom Metazoa; phylum Chordata; class Mammalia; order Carnivora; family Ursidae; genus Ursus; species Ursus maritimus. The sequence continues at coordinate 59,326,969 of NW_024423675.1, read as the reverse complement.
ACGTTTGCCATGGGCATGAAGTTACAGGGAAGCCAAACACCGTTGGAAATGTAGCAAGCTGGAAAAAATCATTGTTACTTGCTTTTAAACTTTATATTAAAAATGTCATACTTAAATTTATGTATTTATTTTTAAAGATTTATTTATTTATTTGAGAGAGAGAGAAAGAGAATACGAGCATGGGGAAGGGCAGAGGGAGAGAGAAACTCCAGCAAGACTCCTCTCTGAGCTCAGAGCCCAATGCAGAGCTCCATCTCAAGATCCTGAGATCATGACCTGAGCTTAAATTTGTTTTAATGCAGTTTGCTATCATTCTTCCCCACCATTTTGTTTTTGAGATTTATTTGCACTAATATATATCGTACTGGTTCGTTGGTTTTAGTGATTGTATAGTATTCCATTAAATAAATCCAACACAATTTATTTATCTTCTTATCAATGAACATTTTGGTTGCTTAAAGTTTTTCACAAACAACATCGATTGTTTTAAGACTTGCCTTAAAATCTCTATTGTCTAATATTAACATGGGTGTTTTATTTTGGTTAATATTTTCCTTTTTTTTCAAACTTTCTGGGTCTTTTATTTTTCAGTTGAGACTTCAATAAATAGAAAATAGCTGGAGTTTATTTTCTTATTTTTGTTTTTTACAATAATTTGATCTAATGCTCTCCAATCTTTAGCTGGAAAATTTATTCCATTTACATTCATTGTGAATTTTTGGATTTGTTTCTATTGACTTATTTTTTTTTTTACTCTTCGTTTTCCCTCTTTTTCTATCTTTTTTTGATTTGTTCACATTTCCCTACAATATTAACAGACATAAATTGAGCTAACAAAGTCTAAAATCAATTATTAACTTGCGCTTCTCCTGAGTGATGTGGAACTGAAGCATTTTATTTTGGATAAATCTTTTCCCAACTTACATATTATAGTGGTTTATTTCTACCTTATTTTACTACTTAAAATTAGATAGTGTTACTGTTATCCTTTTAAATAGCCAATTCTTGTTGAAATGTGAATTGTGAAATTTCCTCATTCACAATTCCTTTTCTCCCTTCTGAGACAATTTTCCTCTTTCTTGAAACTTATCTCCTAGAGATTCCTTCAGTGAGGGTGCTAATGGTAAATAAATTAAGTTTTCAGTTCGAAGTATTCCATTATTCAACTTTTTTCTTTTTTTTTTTGCTATCTTTGCAATTTAAATAATTATAGATTTTCAGGAAGTTGCAAAGATAGTACAGGAAGTTTCCATTCACGCTTTTTGCCCAACTTCCCCCAATGGGAACATCTTGCATAGTGATAATATAGTACAGATACCAGGGAATTTACTGTCAGTACAAACAGCAAAGTTTATTCAGATTTCTCCACATCTACATGCACTCGTTTCTTTCTCTCCTTCCATTTTTATCATGTGTATAGCTTCATGTAATGACACCACAGTCAAGATACTTTCTGTACCATTACCACAGGTTCCCTCATGCTATCCTGCTTCTGTCCCTCATCTTACAGTGTTGATTCCAGGAGCACTCCCTAAGAAAGCATCCCACATGCTAAGCTCTCATAAACTCTCATAATCTGAGCAACCTGTCAATGGACAAGCCCTCGTCCACTGATCATGCCATCCATATGGGGTTCTGGGTTAATGCAGGTGTCTCTGGTTACACTCCCCACATCATACAGTCACAAGTCCTCATCTTCTATCCTTGCTTAGGCAATAAAGCTGTCATATTGAGGCCAACCACCACTCATCTTCCACTTCTCATTTCTTATTTGCCCCTGAGAATTTTTCTTATTGTTTCATAAAGTCAGCTTTGCATTAAAGGAATGCTTTCTATGTTGAAATAATTATTTCTAGATGTATTGTAGCAACAGGGGTTTTTAAAATTGTACAGATCACTGCAATGTCAGAACAGATTGGCACAAGGATTTCAGAGGGGACTACTCAGTATTTTGTTCTTGTTGTCATTAATGATCATTATTGTAATTCCTGTGAAAATAACAACTTGCTGATTCTTCTTTCCCTATTTCGTGAATGTGTTCAGTTCTTGCCTCTATCTTTGCCACTTGTGGTGATTTTTGGACGCACTGGTCCCTCAGTCAGCAAAAATCTTTCAGCCCCAGGAAGAGTGTTATTTGGATTGTTCTACCTTCCTCAGGTCCCTGGGGGTGCAGTATTTGCTCTTTTAGCTCAGACTTAGGGTAGTCAACCTGCCTTACCTTTTCCAAAACAAAGGAACACCATTAATAATATTCTAAGTAATATTAATATCCAAAGATAGAAGACACACCCTAAAATTCAATATTATTGAGGTATGATTGGCACATAATAAAATACACCCATTTTAATTGTTCTTAATGTGCCTTGACAAACTTATACATGCATGTAACCACCAAACACATCAAGATATAAGACATTTTCATCGTTCTGAAAAAGTTCTTCCTGGTCAGTGCTTCCAAATCTCTGGCCGCAGGCAACCACTGATATGTTTCCTGTCAGTATAGATTACATTTATTTTTCCTACCCAGTCTACAAGTGAAATCATACCAAATATATGCTTTGGAATCAGGCTTCTTTCACTCAGCGTAATATTCTGAGCTCATCCTGTGTTGTGTGTATCAGTGTTTCCAATTTGGGTCATTGTGAATAAAGCTGCTATAAACACTTAAAGGCACACAATTGCAGATTTCTCTGTAAACTCTCCTTTTCTCTATTCCAGAAGATTTGGGGTTCCAAAGTCCTAACCTTTCAGGTTTCATAAGATATTTCTGAGCTAAGATACATTGGACATTAGGATATCATTGGACCCTCATTTCCCTGTAAGAATCAATATCGAAGCCATGTTGTAGAAAACAAAACACAAAAACATGAGTTCTTGAAACCTGTAAAAATATTATTTTTATTATCGCCATTATTATTTTATAGCTAATTCTGTCATTTCTCTACATGCTCGATGATGCATGCATATATGGGATTGGTGCCAACTGTTTTAAAAATTATTTCCTTCCTATTCCTCACTGATTTTAGTTTTTCCAACATAAATATAATGAAATCTTTCTTATTCTTGCATGGCCTTTCCTTTCTGCTGTGCTCATGACTCTTCTTAACTGTGCTTAGATGAGGGCTGGACCTTCCAGGCTCCAGAGTTCCTTGTTGGGAGATGGACAAAGAAGGCCAGGTTGAGTTGGGGAACACAGAATGGTATGAAGAGGAAAACAAGGAGGAAGGAAGGAGAAATGTACACTGAGAAAAATAACACAAATTCGAGGACATGGAAAACTTTCTTCCTTATTGAGGGCAATAGGCATCGGGAAAATATTATTCAAGAGATATGCACAAGTGTAAAAAAGCAAAATATGAACTCCAATGAACTATTTTCTTGTCCTATTAAAAAATACTACCTGAAAACTTATACCAGCATAGGTACATTTATAAATCATAATTTAGCTATGGGTTGTGATTAAGTTGAAAGGGGAAAATGAAAGAGGGTCTCTGTGTTTATACTTCTTGGTCTCCCATTCTTCTCTCTTCTCTGTCATTGGCTGGATGGGTTCTGGCCACCATTGTCTGTATAGAACTTAGCATACCATTAAAAATAGCCTGGGCAATGAGTCGATGATGAGGTGTGGCTTGATACTCACAAGCTCACTCATGAAAAGGGTGACATATATCTGGGTGGCTTGAAAAGACAGCAGAAGACATGTGCAATGACCCCCTAATCCAAGCTTTTCTTTAAATTCCCCTTTTTCTTCTTATGTCTGCACCATTGTTAACCTTGATCAAACTCTTTCTTAAAAATTTCTTCCTCCTTGACTTCCAAATTATTTCCTTACCCTCTGTGGTCAGCTGAGAAATGGCCCTAGAAAGTTATCTACTTCCTAATTCCTAGAACATGTGAATGCAGCCTTATATGACAAAAATGTATACATATATGCATAAATACATATATATATATATATATGCACACTATATACATAGTAAAAACAAAAAATACAAGAATTTTTGCAGATGTGACTAAGTTAAAATCTTAAGATAGATTATCCTGGATGATCCACATGGGGCTTAAAATACATTCACAAGCATCCTTATAAGAGAAGCAAAGGAAGATTGGACACAGACACACAGAGGATAAAGTGCTGTGAAAACGGAGCAAAGAGATATTTGAAAATGCTGGTCTTGAGATTGGGATGATGCACTCACAAACCGATGAATGCCAGTGGCGGCCAGAGGTTGAAAGAGACAAGGAAGGGATTCTTAGAGCCCCCAGAGGGAATGTAGCCCTGCTGCCACCTTGCTGTCGCCCCGTGGTACTGATCTGGAGCCTCCGGCCTGCACGACTGAGTGACTTACATCTCCATTGGTGTAAACCACCCGGTTTGTGGTAAGTCGTTACAGCAGCCTCAGGAAGCTAATACACTCTGACGGTTTCTTGTCTGCCTTCCCCCTTCTCTCCACCCCCACCCCTCTTTTTAGCCTATCCGAATAACATAGAGAATGTAAACTCCTGATCTTCTGAATTCTTTTCTTGAGTATTTGTATCTCCTTCTGTGATTCCTGCGAGTTTGTAAATCAGTATTTCTGGTCTCAGCTTTGCAATTGCCACTTAGCCAGCCTGAGGATTTTCCACATTCTAAACCTTCTGCTCACTGTTTCCATTGAGTTAATAGGATGTGAGGGGTCTTAATACATGTTGCACAGAAGATTTCTGTGGTTAAATTACCTTGAGAATTGCTGGCTTAAACAAAGTGAAAGAATGCTAGTCCTTTACCAGGAGGCCTCTCCTCTAACTGTTATGAGATACTCCTCGGGAAATGCCTGCTGAAGTGGTGATTTAATTGTAGATTAAACCCAATTCCTTGTCTGGAAGCTTCTGTACACGCAGGCTTTACCTAGAGAAGGCCTGCCCTTCTCCTTCTGCTCAAGCGGCCCCCCTTCTACGGGTGCTGCCCGCAAGCACTGCTGGCCCATGATGGCCACTGGCCAAGTACAGGCTTCAGTCCTCTTCATGCCAGACTCTGTGCTTCACTTTGAGTCCAGCTCGTGAAGCTGCTGTGGGTAGAAAGGCAAACAAGATTTTCTTCTTTCTTTTTTCCCTTTGTAGTATACAGGGTACAATGGAGTCCGGAGTAAGAACACAGAGAGTCCAAATTTGAAAATAATAATGGCAATTTCATATACTTCCAGTCTCCAGAGAAATAGTGATGATCTACTGTGCCTTTAAAACCCAAACAAACACAATTCTTAAAAATGTGGTTAGCCAAGTAACCCCAGGAAAGGTAATGAAAGATAGATTTGGGGAGAAATTGGGAACTGGAACCCAAGTCCACATAGGGCAGCCATCTGCCTCTCCCCAGACTTTCTCAGCCTCGCAGCATTGGCCGGTGGCCCCCAGCGACTGTGAGGCGTTCCAGGGGACTCGTAAGCATCTTCCCCTGAGCAAATTTACCATGTTCAAGCCCAGCTGCCTGCTGGCTGAGTCTGTTCTCCATGCTCTCTGGTATTCTTGGCTGTTCCAGACCTCACCACAATGGTTTCTAATCTGGGGTCCTCGCACCCCTCAGCATTCTGAAATAATAATTGGACTCTTGGGCTATTTTCAATATTTCAAAAATCAGTGGTTCTCTGCAGTGAGGCTGTGATTATTCATGAAGTCACCATTTTGGGGGGGGAGGGAATCATTTTAAATCCGTTATACTGATAATATAAGTTAGTCTGTGATGATTAAAAGCTCCAATTGGCAATTCTGCATGTCGTCGGTGAACACAAATGATGAAGCAAATTAATCAGCAAGCAATAAACGTTGTGTGGTTAGTAGACAAAAATTTGTAAAAATATGCATCCTACTGAGAAAAGTAATAAAGGTAGCCCTCGGTGGGGAAGGAAATGGGGCATTCCGCTGTAAATCTTTCCCAGACGGTCTTCGCATTAATTCTTCACCGGATTACTCACTTTCTATTTCGCTTATTTTTTTCTCCCTTTCCTGAAGGTTATTCTGTATCTACTTCCTGCCTACCCTTCCCCTTCTTTACCCTGCGATATGTACCCAGCAAGCGATTTACAGCATGGCTCTGTGGTCCCTAAAAATGATGACATTTAAGAGAGTGATTCTCAAGCCACAAAAGCGACTCCGTTTACACAGGCAGAATGCGGGAAACAACGTGCCTCGTGGGCCATAGCTTGCTCCTTGCAGTCTTGTGTGACCACGGGCCCCCACACTCACTGTGAGCCTCCCTTGCTGATGTTGCCAGGGGCTGGGACCTTGTTCCTTTTCTTTCCTTCAGGTCCTCTCAAGGTCCCTGGGGCCATTCTGAACATGTGGTATTCAAGTGTTTCTTGCACTGATTTAAAGTTATCTGTATAGAACTTAACAGACCATTAGAGAAAACTGGGCAATTAATAAATGAGGATGGGCTTGATACCCACACACTCGTGAAAAGCTTGACATTTGTCGGGTGGGTTGAAAAGGCAGCAGAAGACAGATGCCCTCGTTCCAGTATAAATTTTGGATTTATTTGGTGGTCTATCCCCCAGACTGCTCAGCAGCTGACCCAAGCCCTCAGAGCAGCCTGATGGGACAGGAGGACGGAGGGATGAGATGGGAGGGTTCAAGTCTGTCCCCTCTGCGGCCCGTTGCAGGGCCTCTGTGAGGCGAGCTGGTGGCATTTCCAGCACGCTTGCACACTCGAGGGAGGTGAAGTGCAAGGTCAGCATCCAATTGCGCTAACGGGAGCCTGCAGCTCGAAGGGACCAGACATTTCATTGATTTTCCATGTCACGCAAATCACAGAATAGGTTCATGACGAGCGAAATGGAAGAAAAATTTTGCCTGTGACTCACCATGGCAAGAAATGGCCATTTCCATCTCTTCATGTTCTGTGTTCTCTTACCAAATGAGTACATCTTTATGTGGTTGTAACTGTAATGTAGACAGAGCTCCATACTCTGTTTTACATTTAACATTTTATCGCAACTATTTCTCTGGGCCATTGCTGTAGCTCACAGCTTTGCGGCCCGGACCGTCTGTCGCCACGAGCTTTCTCGCGGCCCCGGAGGACGGTCAGACAGGGCTGGCTGAGGCCTGGGCTGGGGCATGGCCAGGCTTTCCCACTGCCCTCAGGCTGAGTGCTTGGTGCAGGCTTATTTTACCACGAGGGCTGAGGGTTCGCCGAGGAGGGCCCTTGAGATTGCAAGGAAAGATCAATTTTTCCATTTGCTTTCCAGAATAGGCCCTGGGGGCGTTCGTGGTGATTTTAAGTCCACGGATTTGGAGAGGAAGTGAACAAAAGGAAAGTAAGAGCTGGGAATGACTCTGTTAATCACCAGACGGGCCTCCAGAGCATAGTAGCCTCACCAGAAGGCCAAGAAGAATGTCTGTGGCGGACACTCTGTGCAGCTGGGTATGGGACGTGTATTTCAGACTCAGGCTAAATCTGGACAACAGAGAAGCCAAGAGGACCTAGTGGGCGCTGAGGAGCTGATGGAAGCTTGGGAATCACTCTAGTATTTGCTTCTTTGTCCCAATTTTAGTTTACATTGCATAGGCCATTTGGCTTATTTATTTTGGATTCTTACTCTGCTTCCTTCCGTAAAAGATTTGAGATTTCTTGCCCGAGACACCACAGATTCAGTAAATCTAGCTTGTCTATTAGCATTTGTGTCCCTTTTATTTAGACCTGAGTAGTGTGGAGTACAGAGGAGGAAGACGAAGAACTGGAGGAAGACAAACAAAGCTTCAGCAGGGCTGTGAAATACACAGAAGTAAACAGGTGAGCTTGGCCATTATTTCTTAGACAGGGCACACCAGGAATAAAAATACACAGCCTACTATTCCTTGGAGGAAATGATGCATGAAATAAATGTTATTAGAGGCCCAGGGGGACGCTTTTCCTTATTTGTTAATGTACCTCATGCTGAAAATATGCCAAGGGCTGTCAGCAGTGGGCTGCAGAATTCTAAGAAGGCTTTCCTTCTGAATCTTCTGGTGAGTGGAAGGCATACTCTCCTCGGCCTCAGAGAGCCTACAGCACAAGGAAAGTCTATATTCCCTTTTCTTTCCACATCTTTTTATTCCTCTCTTTCCTGGTCAACATTGGACAACGGAATGCCTTTCCAGGATACGTATGACATTTCTCCCTGCCACCTTGAGCACGCCCCTTGCCCCTTTCCCCCAGAGAGGATTTTTCTTGCCCTGACTGAGCAAGCATCATTCTCTTGCTCTCTAGGTTGATGTTACATTGTAGGAAAAAATGATTTGCAGCCAAGGCCAGCAGAGTGAGGAGGAGTGAATTTGAGACTTCCCCACCTTGCCTCACGACAGTGCTGGAGCGTTAGTACAATGGGTGGCTGTCAGGGTTGGGAAATAATCCCACCCAAACACATTTCAAAGATCTGGAGGGTGTCTCCTCAGTCTTGTTAGTCTAGCAGAGGGGGAGGGGAGCGGGAAGAGCGAGAAGTGCCGAACACCTGGAATTTGTTCGCATGGCTGACAGGTTGTAGCTCGCTGTTATTCCGCCTCTGTCTGATAACACTTTGTATTTAATACTCTCTAATTGTGCTTGCACTCCCTCTCTTCTTTTCATCTCTCAGCGTTTGCGCACAAATATGGCTTCATTTCAGCCCTTCTTTTCCTCTTCCCTTGAGATGCTCAATCCTGTGGGTTGGGCAGAAAAGGCACTTTGCCAGGTCTAGGACAGGACTTGTGTCTAGAGGAGTCAATGAGCACCTTCCTGGGTGTGTGTGTATGTGTGTGTGTGTGAGAGAGAGAGAGAGAGAGAGAGAGAGAGAGAGAGAGAGAGATCGAGAAAGGGGGAGAGAGAGAGATCTTCTAGGAAACACTTTGGAAATTGCTTCTTCCATAACGGCAGTTCTGATTCCACCATATAGATGTAAATATTTTACCAAACTTAGAGTCTAAGGGTCACAATATTGACTTACGCATTCACTCAGTCACACACCCATTAATTCGACAAATATTTGGTGATCACAGCTGTTTCGTGTACAATGTGCTTGATTATCAGCGATTTTTCTCTTGGATTTGCTGTTTCTGCCCAAGACAATACAGGGCTAACCTCATAATAGATAGTCGTAGAGTGATGGCTGGTTGTTCTTGAATCATCCAGTTCTTTCCTTTGTGGTTCAGGAAATACATAGCCATTATATTTTCATGACCTAGAGCAGGGTTCTCATGAAGATAGTGCCCCAGCTTGCTGCAATACGGCAAACTCTAATTACTTATGTGTAAACACTCATTTTGAGGTTGACCAACTTCGATTTGAGTCCTGGATCCACCACATTTGTGTGTGTGACCCTTGAATAAATTCCTTGGCACCTGTGAGTCTGTGTTTGCATCTATAATGGCTCAATTCCTATTGTTATTGTTGTTTTTAAGAACACAATGTCTGGTAATTTCTTTACCTCCTCCTTCATTTCTGATCACCAAACACTTGGCCACATACATATATTTTTTGCCATTTGTAGTTAAGTATTTCTCATCCTTAGCCGTTGACTGGCAAAGTACCAGACAGGTACTCAGAAAAACTTATTCATGCATAAAGCTTGAAGCTAATTTTCTGGGAGTTGATAAATAAGGGATTTCTCATTAGCTTCTACACACACTGCCGAGTGCTTTCCGGGGCTGCGATGGAGCATGTGGAAGGTCTGTCGGAGAAAGAGCAAGAGATTGGCTTTGTGAGGATGGGCTCTTGAGAGAAAACATTGACTGTTTATTTTTTAATGTAATAGAAAATTGCTGACAATTTCCTTTTTTTTCTTTTTTTTTTTTTTGCAACTGAAATTCTATTCGCCTTGGCTATTTGTTTCAAGATTTATTCAAATGTTTTTAGAAAATAAATTATTTTAGTTTAAAACTATTTTCACAAGTGGAAAATTATTTTCTTAAAAAAGAAATACATTTTTATAGAGAATACGGAATATTTGGAAAATCAAAAGTTATGTTTCTGGTGGATATAGTGCTGTCAGTGTTATTTTGATGCTTCCTTCGAAGTGTATGTATTGACTTTGGGTTCGATCTATAGGAAAATTCATGACTGCATGTGTCCCTACGAGTAGCCAATTGTTTGGCCTGATTTCTGCATCTGAATTTGAAAGAAATTCACCGACTTAAAATTATTTTCAACAATCGTTTTACTATAGCTTCTTTAGTCATCTCTTTTCCTTCAAGGTGTCCTCTAGTTTTTTGTGCACATCCTTCCAATTTATTTTTTGTGCATTCTTCAATTTATTTTTTGTTATCTCCTTATACACCAGAAGTTCCCCAAACCTGGCCTTCCATCTGATTTTGTAAATAAAGTTTTATTGGAACACCATTGTGCCTGCTCATTTACGAGTGGTTTGTGGCTGCTTTTTACAACAGCAGAGCTGGGTGGTTGAAGCAGACCAATATGACCTGCAAAGCTGAAAATATTTACTGTCTGGCCTTTTATGAAAATGGTCTGTCAACTCCTGGACTACAATACCGTCTCCTATTGGTGGATATTTAGGTTGTTTCCAACATGGAGCCTGTATGAATAGTGTATCCTTGAACATTTGTAAGTTTCTCACTGTCTATGTGTGTAACGGTCTCTCTAATTTATATGCTTAAGAGTGGATTCAAAAGGGTCAAAGGGTATGAGCATGTTTAAGTTTATTTGATTTTGCAAAATTGCATTCCAATCCTCTGTTAGCTCTTTTCAAAGTGTTATGGGCATTATAGCCTAATTGTCTTTCTTTCTAAGTAATAATATAGCAAGGTATACATTCTCGGGCCATGCTCTTTTCCCCATGAACTTATTATATGCCTTGCTCTGAATGCCACAGTAATTCAGAGACTCTGAAATCCGAAGCTAATTTTCTTTTTCTTTTTCTTTTTTTAATCTCTCATGGGTTCCTGATTATTTTGTTCGTTTGTTTTTTTGTTTAGCTTGCATATACTAAAGGAAGATAAAAGAATCTTTTTCTCTTATTTGTAGCTTAGGAACTCAATTCGCTTTGTATCAACTGCTGCTAGATCATGGTTTCCTGTTCAATATAAGTAATAATATAAGGCATGGGATAATCACATTTTCCTCCAATTTTCTGCAGCTTGTGCCAGAAGCCTGAGGGTACCAGCCATATCCTGGGTCACAGTATTAGGCCGAATTGTGTTCCCCTCAAATTCAGGTCCTTTCTGGAACCTTAGAACGTGACTCTATTAGGAAATAGGGTCATTGCAGTTGTAATTAGTTAAGATGAGGTTGTGTTGTAGCAGGTGGGCCCTTAGTCCAATAGGACTGGTGCCCTTATAAGAAGAGAAGAGACACAGAAACAAACACACATAGAGGAGAACACCATGAATATGGAAGCGGAGGTTAGATGATACATCACAAGCCAAGGATTATGATACAAGCCAAGCATACATCACAGATTCCAAGGATTGCCAACAACTAGCAGAAGCTAAGAGAGAGGCATGGAATGGGTCCTTCCCTAGTACCTTCAGAAGGATCTAATCCTTCTGACATGTTAATTCTGGACTTCAAACCTCCAGAAATTCCTGGTGTTTAAGCCACTCAGTTTGTTAGGGCAGCCCCAGCCGATGGATACAGTCATGTTACTCCAATTTTAGGAGTTAGAGTAACCATGCAGTCATTTCAGGCTATGCAGTCATTTCAAATCCATGCAATGGCTGCCATCCTTATGGCTCCTCTGCGCTATAGCCCATTGGGCCCCAACCCTACATATGGGACCACTTACCAGGGCTTCCCCCCTCGGCAGGCTTTTGCAGACTCCTTTGGGAAAATCCTTTTAGATCCACAGGAGTAGGCATCCTTTCTTGGTGTCCTCCCTCACTCTCGTGCAACTTTCATTGCACTTGGTGTTTTTTTTTTAGATATATATTTTGACTTGGATTCTAGGTCATTCTATTTGAATAGAAAACATGGTATTTCTTTTGTGTCCCCACCCCCTGCCCTTGTTTTTGGTTTATATAAGGGAAAAGAAAGAGTCAGCATTGTCTTTACTTTGTCATCTTGTAACTGCCTCCCCATGACAGATTTTTAAATGGAAAGTTGCTTCTGGAAAATCTTTCAACAAGACCAAGAAGATGGGCATTTTAGGATGACTATTTCCTTGGTGGCTTTTTATTCTCTTTGTAATACTTGGCTTAGATTTATAGGATAGCCAAGGTTGTATTCCCAGAATACATATCATCTGACTGATTGCACATGAAGAGACAAATCAGAAGTGTACCCTCAGGGGATGCCATCCTGCTGTGGCATAGTCTAAGCCCACAAAATTCTCTGAGTGATTACATAGACCCTACAAATGTGCCACAAGGTGACGAGTTTTCTCTCTGTTTTCTAAAAGCAAAAACAACCCAGTCCTCTTCATTGAAAAGTCAGAGGGTCAAAAACTCCATTTTTAAGGAGTTAAACAATATTTGGCTGGTAGCAAAACAGAGACAGATCCTGTGGGTCCCCAGAAGTGGGAAGAACAGAGGGAGGATGAGAGGACTCTGCAAAGTAAGGTTTCAACCCTTTCCCCCTCCTGTCAGTGAGTAGTTATTAATAGATAAGAGACTTTTACTATTACTAATGGAGAGTCTTTGAATAATGGGCCCATTCTGAAGGTGCAGTTTAGGGAGATAATATTTCAGAGCAGCTATACTTATGGTGAATCATGAACCATCCAAGGTACGGCTAAGGCTTAGCAAATTATTTCCAACTCTTCACTAGTTCTTGGAATCACTGCAGACCGTGTTGAACTTACTATGTGTTCACGTCTTTCCCCAAAACAGCATGTTCAGGCTTTTTTTTTTTTTTTTTCCTATTATTACTTGGTCATCCTTGTCAGGCTAATTGTGAATTCTGCTGTGTCTTATTTGAACCGACCTGGCTAAAACTGATCTCGGTGCTTAGAATCAAGGGGGGCTGTGCTTTCGCTACCCAGAATGGCATCGCGCGAACATCTCATATTCACTTTGAGGGATTTGGGGAAGATTATTGGAAGTGATTTCCAGGACAGTGTCACTTTTCCTTATCTAAGCCGAATTTCTTTCCTTGGCCATCTCTGTGACTTATTTCTGCCTTCCTCACAATTTCTCCTAGCCTTGACAGACTGTGTAATTATTTTTTATCAGCACATTTTACACTTCCATGTTGTTAATAAATATATGGGAGAAAATTAGCACCAGAGGATTAACTGTAATCAGATTCTTAAGGCAGCAACTATTAACTCTGTCTGAGACTGAGGAATGACCACTGATCACTGCTCTTTAGGTTCTTTTTCTTAACCAGCTCTAAAAATCCATAATGGGATTTTATATTTTGCCTTAAGTATTTACCAGGTTTCCCCCAGAAAGTCACTAAAATTTTTTGAAAGCCCAAATGTATTTTGTGCATTCATTCCCCCCCCCCCCGTATCTACCTTATTTTAAAAGACGCCTTTAAATTCTCTGACCTAAACAGTCACAATCTCCTCACTACAGGAATGCGTGTGTCTTTATTATAGAGAACCGATTCTTTGCAGGTACCTGATAGCATCCCAGTGATTAGCCCTACATTCCTAGCCCATCCGCAGTTGCTGAAGAAGCCGAGGCAAAGGGAGGGAAGGGCTATCTTGTAATAGGCTGGCAAGGGGGTAGCTGATGTATTCCTGCACCTTGAGCTAAGGAAGCAGAAGAGTGGATTAATAGACATCGCACTTTCCCCAAAGATACTTAGAGATAAACTCAGCCTAGAGTTTGGCTGAGTTTGGCATTTAGAAAGTTGGATTTACTATACCTTAAAAAAAGGGTTTCTGGAAAAATCATGTCTGTATAATTTTAAATTATGCAGCCTCATGTCTGTATTCTTTAATCTTTGTCACTTTTCATCTAAAGACATCCCAAACATGGGGCTCTGGGCTTAGAAAAGGAAGTGTTTAGGCTGGGAACAATCTTGGCATGGCTTTATAACTAGTAATATCTCTTTCTAGGCACCCAAATGAATTTGAACTGGAGCCAAAAGACATTTCCAGCATGAGATCAACACAGGGACAGATACAAATGTGTGGCTTGCTGATCTTGGTAAACAGCAGCGATGGGAAAATTGCTTTAGATGAAATAAGGAACTCTTAGACCTTCTATCAAGGCGTTCCCTTGAATCCTTCTTCTCCCTGGTTTCTGAGAGAATTGGACAAAAGGAACTTTCCACACCTCTTATTTAGGGGCATGCCAAGAAAACCCAACAATTCTGATTCACATTTCCTCCAACCCACAGAGCCTCACAACAATCCTGATAGAACAGTTCACCTCTCATTTGTCAGCTCTGTGTGTTGGCCCTGAATTCTTAACCCTGGTTTTAGTACAGGACATTACAGAGCTGGCATGTGCCGCTCTTCACAGGACCGAAAGGTTTAGGAGTGGTCTGTGGCTTACCTGTGCAATACTCATCTCTAGCAGATGGGACGGCAGTACAACCAATGCTGTGCTCTTGTTAACCCGGCCATCTTTATTCCTCCTGATCTACTGAAACCTCTTTATAAAATTGCTCTGGCTATGCTCATGACTTTCTCTGAGGCATGAATATGAAAACCATTAATTTTACCTTATTAAGAAAATAAAGTAGGTGTAGGAAGATTGAGGAATTTATTCTACAAGTCACTGCAGAAATACAGTGAAGAGTAGAACCATGGCTTCTAAGTTGAGTTATAGTAATCTACCACATGGGTCTTCCAGGGTTTCCTTCAAAAGCTGTTTGTTGTGAGTGTGTCTCTAGTCTGTGACAGTTCTAGAACCGGAATAATTCAGAATTCATACAGGGTATTGAGGTTTCAGATAAATGACTGAAAGACTCATGGAGATTGCTGTGGACTGAATAATTGTGCTCCCCTCAAAATCCATAAGGTGAAGCCTAAATCCCCAGTGGGCTGGTATTTGGGGGTGGAGCCTTTGGAGGTTGTTAGGTCACGAAGGTGGAGCCCTTCTGAATGAGATGAGATCATAAGGGGGTTAAGGGACTGGTGTTCTTTCTCTCTGCCCTGTAAGAATATAATGGGAAGACAACTGTCTGCAAACCAGGGAGGATGCTCTCACCACACACACCTTCCAGTGCCTTGATCTTGGACTTCCGAGCCCCTGGAACTCTGAGAACTAATTGTTTGCCGTTTAAGCCACCGAAACTGTGGTATTGGTATTAGGGAAGCCTGAGCTGACTGAGACAGAGATCTTCAGTAAAATCTATACGAATCTCATTTCTGAAGTGGGTGGTGAGGCTCTAGTATCTATTTCTTTTCTTATGTGCACGATTTCCAACAAAAAGATTTTTTTACAAGTCCATATCTGAGCTTTCACCATTCAGCACTCCCTTTTGGCTATATTATGGGCTGTGTATATTCATTTTTAATAATCAGATACATTCTTAGGGACTCGGGGATACATTTCAGGGAGAAATAACCATTGCTGCCTTGACTTCAAGATCCCTAAATAGAAAGGGTGCTCTCACGCTCTTTCTCTCTCTAATTATGCAACTAATGGACACAAATCCAGTATATATAGTTAATAAGCACATTAACTAATACAAATTATGGCTAATCCTGCAAAGCATCTGCCCGCTGTTATGATAGTTTTGTTAGATAAGATTAGAAATTTGACGAATGGAGATGATTTCTGGCATATAGTTGACAATAAATATTTGTTAATTCAATGAAAAAAGACATTGATTTAGTTTGCTTAGTAAGTATATGTGGAATTTTCTGATCCCCTTTTCTCTGCTTATTCTCTATACCTTCTCATTCCTCAAATATACAGGGTGGACCGAGGGAAGGGTGCATTTTTTATTTATGTTGATAGTAGTAAAGGGCTACTATTTAGTGAGTGCTGTTTTAAGGACAATAAAATTAATGTAGAGAATTTTACACTATTACATTGGCTTAAAAACTGCAAGGTTTATATTATTATTTACATTTCAACTATGAAGAATCGTGGTTGGAAACTGCTTAAGGAATTACAAATAAGAAGTCACAGGAATGAGATTCAAGCCTAGACTGGTTTCATTCCAGAGCCTGAGCTCTTCCCATGTTGTTCTTCTGTCTCTATTTGTCAAATCCCAACACCTCAGGTGTGCATTGTGATGACGATAATGGTGGGAAAGGGGGACAGTGAAAGAGAAGAAAGAGTAGTTCTTCCCGGTTCTATGGTTTCCCCATGACGTGGCCCATGATGACAGGAGACACATCAAGTGTCCTGTGTCCTTTTCTACATTACACTCCCAACCAGGTGTCATGTGGATTTCTTTCACGCTTGTTGCTGTGCTTCCTGAACATATAGTAGGGAACCTTATCTCAGATGATGGTCTTAGTACATGTAGAGATGACACATCTAGTTTTAAGTCTTCCACTTGTCTGTCATAGGGTACTTTTGTTCATGCATTTGTGTATGGTTTTACACATTTACATTTAGAAAGTTTTTGTTTGATGGTTTTTCTCTCCCTGCGGTTATAGCAAGATCTGTCATGTCATGTCTTTCTGAGCCATTGGTGATTTATTATGTCTGTATTGTTTAGAATTTTCTAAAACTGTTCAGACAACCTTACCAGGGTTGCAATGCTCTTGCTGTTTCTTATGTTTTTGCTGTCACTCTTTTTCTCAAGGGGGAGGCACAGAGTTGGGTTTGTGACAGAATGAGGGTGGGGGAGGCACACTTCGTCTCTGTAAAGTTGCAGTTCATGAGAAAGGAGAATTGCTTTAATTAATGTGTCTCCTAGGAAATCCGAGATAGAGTGGGACAATCTCATCACAATCAGAGCTGTCCCCTACCTAATTAGTGAAATATTAAATCAGAATTGCTTAAGTCAACCAATCTCACGTTCATAATCAAATGTGCACCCCGAATTTGCATGCATTCTGACCCAGCCTTTCTACTCTTAATTTGTTTCAGGATCTGGGTGAAAATTACTTCAAAAATAATTGTCCTCCTCAAGAAATATGCAAGTAGTTCTTGTGCCACCTTGGTTAGCTGATCAGATATGTGCTATCTTGGGTGTTATCTTTTTCCCCTATATCATTCCACGATGCTTTTGTCAAAGTTCATTTGTTTGTTACCTTAGTTTGGTCCTTAAGGCAAAAGCTATGGCCTCATAGATTTAACAAATGATACATACAAATCTGACATCAGAAGATATGAGTAATTCTTGTTCTCAATTTCTTTTGCCCTTGGACATCATTTATTAAATGATTTTCATTCAGAATAGAAATTTTTTAGTTTTGAGTAAAGCTTTAGCATTTTCTAAATGTCCACACACTGAATTGTTTTTGTTAGAAAAGCAGACATCTCATGATAGTAGAGTCCTGTGAGATCTTGAAGGATATGGCTTTTCTTCCATGTCATGCAGCTGCTCAAAGTATGTCAAATTGCAGTTTGACATTTCCACTTCTGGCTTTAGAGGGGAAAAATGTGCTATAGAAATAAAAAATTTGATATGTAATTTTATGTAATAATGTATGAAGTATACATTTGAGTCTAATGTAGAGTGAAATTTGATATTCTTTACTTAACAACTATTTATTCAGCACAAACTTCATGTCAGGTGCTACCCCAGGTGCTGGTAATTCAAGCAGACATGGAAGTGAAGTCTCTGTTCTCCAAAGTCTCATTTACATTCTAATTGGGATGGAGGAACTGAGACAATGAATCAAGAAAGTGTATCAGGTATTTGGTGGTGGTAAGTAGGAGTCAAATAAAGCAGAATAAGAGGCATGGGGAGTGATGGGGGTTGCTATTTTGTAAGGGTTATCAGGGATACTTGAGAAGACACCTGCAAAACAGATATGGACCACTCTTAATTTATAGTCACTCAGTTTACAAATTAGAGGTACATGTGTTGAGAAGTTCCTATAGTCCCACCACCAAAAGTGGCCCTTTTCTCCATTTTTACCAAAGGGCTAACCAGGTCCCTCATCCCGGTGCCTTCCTAGTTCCTGAATGCGGAGGTCATCTTCCTATACTTGAAATCTAGGCAGTTTCTGGACATCTATTCCCCTTCTATCCAACATCTTTTACCAGATTTTGATGGATTTGCAACTCAGGACTTTGGCTCTAGAAGACAGCAGAGTTCACAGAAAACATAGTTCACCATTCAGTCACAGAGAGTTAAAAAATCTCTGCTGAATTTCTGCTTCCCTTGGAGTCACTTATTCCCTCTAGTTTTGTGTTGGTTTCATGTATTTTTCAGTAAACTTCTTAGTGAATCACACAACTATAAGCTCTTCTCATTCTCTCAGGGAATCTATCTGTTCAATTGTTTATCTCAGAGTCTTCCTGTGCCCGTGTGGACCGATGGTTCTCTGGTCCTGATGTACAGGTGTCCTTTTGAGTCTTCCCTGGATTTTCATCCAGGAACTTCTCTGTGCCTCTCTCCATTGTTCACTGAACCCTGTGTTTTCCTCTCTTCTGGTTTATTTCTTGTTTTGGTGAAGGACAGCTTCTAGTAGCTTGCTAAGATTGTATGAATATTTTCATACCATCTGAAAATATCTTTATGCTATACTCACACTTGAATAATTTGGATGAATTAGAGTTCTGGGTTAGAAATAATTTTCTATAGAATCTTGAAGGAATTCTTTCATTGTGTTTCAGCTTCCAGTGCTGCTTTTGAGCTGTCAATTGTTTTTCATATTCCTGATCTTTTTATATGTGGTCTGTTGTTTTTTTTCTTCTGGAAATTTCTAGTATATTTTCTCTTTTCCCAGTGTATATTTCCAAATAATTTTAAAATTCTATGAACTGGTGAGGATATTTTTATTTAATGAGCTGGACACTTGATGGTATTTGTCAAGGTAGGATTGAATATCCAAGACATTTTATTATAACTTCCATCTTTTTTCTCTGTTCTTTCTTTCTGAAATCCCAATATTTGGATATTGACACTCTGGGTTGATCTTCTAATTTTATACCCTTTTATGTTGACCATATCTGACTTTTTCCCCCTACTTTCTGGTAGATTTTAAAAAATATTTAATTTATTTATTTATGTGTGTGTGAGAGAGAGCACAGGCAGGGGAAGGAGCAGAAGGGGAAGGAAGCAGATTCTGCAGTGAGCTCGGAGGCTGATGTGGGGTTAAATCTCATGACCCTGAGATCATAGCCTGAGCCAAAGCCAAGAGTCTGATGCTTAACTGACTGAGCCACCCAGGCTCCCCTTTCTGGGAGATTTTCTAGGCGTATTTTTCATACCTTCTATTGAAAGATTCTCTAAATTCCTGGCATTGTAATTTAATTTCTAAGGCCACTTTCTTATTCACTGAATATTGTTTTTTATAGCTTACTGTTCTTATTTCATTGATTAGCAGTGTGCTTTCATCTCACGGAAAATATTTTTGGAAGTAGTTTTCCCTGCTGCCGTCTGCATTGGTAGTGTCTGTTTATGCCAAATCCCTTTTAACTTGTTTGTTTTTGTCTCTCTTTGTCTTTTTTTCATGTTGCAGCTTCCTTCAAGTAGCTGTTGATGCCTGTGTGTCCATTCATATATAAACACGGGGCACTGAAAAATGTGTGATTGCTGGTGAGTGTCTCTCACTCTAGGGAGATGGAACTGGAACACAGCTGCTCCACTGGCAGTACCCTGAATGTTAATCCCTGACTCTTTTTCTGGGCTCATAAGTCCCTCAGACAAGATTCCTTCAGTCTTTCACCTGCAGAATATAAACTTCTCTGCTACTACTCTGGGAAGCAGCTGGGACCTGTGGAAGCAGCTGGGACCCTCCTTGTTCGTGTGCAGTTTTCCACTCAAACCCCGCTTCTGAGATGCTCCCCACCCTGGACCAAGAAGTGCCTAGTGTTCTTGAGTCTAGAGAAAGCATTGTGTTTGGCTTTTGTAAGAGTATCTCTTGCAGAGTCCTCTGCCAGGGTGGAGGGGTGACCGGCTGCATATAGAATTCCATGTTCAATATAATTCCTTTAGTATATTATAGGCTAAGCTCCATTATATCCTTGTATATAGTGTTCCTGGTTAGACAGATACTGATCTATTTTCTATTTTTGTGACCTGCTTTTTTCCCCCGGAAGCTCTTAGAATGGTCTTTTTATATCCGGTATTCTGATGACGCTATGTGTGAATCTATTGATCCTCATTATGTTGGGGTTTCTCCTGGCTCTTTTCATCTTGGCCCTCATGTCTTTCCACAGCTCTGAGAAACCTTTATTACGTCATTTCTTTCATACCCCCCTTTTTGCTTTCTCTGTTCTCTTTGGGAAATTCCTCTTAGTCGGTTACTTTACCTCCTGAAGGGATCAACTTTGTCATTTATCTTTTACCTCCTATTTTTTAATTTCTCTTTTAATTTTCCTTGGTGTGAGAATGGTTTTATCTTATAACCATTCTGTGAGAGCCTTTGTTTCATCAAACTAGTTTTCCTGCCAAGACACCTTTCTGGTTTTCCTATATATTTGTTTCTGTTTCTTTTTAATAATATCTTATTGTTGTTTTGCAAATTTATGCCTTCTTAATTTCATTGAGGTTACTAATGAGAGGCTACCAGTCCTTTAAAGTCCCTTCATGTTATGTTCTATGTTGCTTCTCTTGTCTTTCTTCTTCAAGTTCCATTCTTTCCTCAAATTTCTTGTTGGTATATTAGATTGAGCAGCTGTGATGTTTCCTGCAGTCCTTGCCCTGTACGTGGACTGGTAGCTTTAGATGAAGCAAGGAAATGGCAATTGAGCTTTGAGACCACCAGTCAGGGTGGATTTGGCTTTGGAACCAACACCCATGTATTTCCTTCTTTTTATTTAATGAGGAGTCATCATTTTACAAAGAGATGGTGGTTCTCAACGCTTGGCTGTCAGACATTCTACTTACCAGAATAGGAGTGAGGGATAAGATGATTCATTGTTATGTATTCTGACTCTTAATTCATCTTCCTGTGCTCCAGCTTCATTTTTAGTCCCCACTTCTGTTCTTGGTGTTTGGGATGGTTTGGAACGGAGACTCTCCAGGGCTTTGCCAGAAAGCTCTCTCTGCTGCTCTGGCCTACTATTTTCTTTTCTTTCTTTTTTTTTTTCCCTGTAATTTTACTTTTATTGCTATAGTGTTTGAAATACTTTTTAAAAAAAAAAAATCACACTTTTTGCATTATCTTGATATTGATCCTAATTGATCTTTAATGAATTCTTTTGGATTTCTAGGCATATACCATACAATGTATAAGAATATTTCTTTGACGACACTCATACATATTTGGTGAATTTCTTTTTTTCTATTTCTTTTCATTAGCCAGCATTTCCAAAGCAATACTGACCAATATGGTAGAGTGAACACCTTTTCTTATTCCTGATTTAAATACAACATTACTAGTGTTTCACTCATAATCCCGATGCTGGTTT
The DNA here is from genome assembly GCF_017311325.1 of Ursus maritimus. Lineage (NCBI taxonomy): Eukaryota > Metazoa > Chordata > Mammalia > Carnivora > Ursidae > Ursus > Ursus maritimus. The sequence continues at coordinate 59,305,642 of NW_024423675.1, read as the reverse complement.
CAACTGGGTTTTTTCGATCTAGCCAATATCTACATTATACAATGTAACATTTTCTTAGGAAAATTATTATTGTCTTAGTTATAGAGTTGGGAGAAAAAAGCAGCTTCAATGGACTTCTAGAAACCTGTGTTGACTCAAATGGGAGATCTAGGGAGGAGAAGGAAAAGAAATGCTCATACTGAAGGACCACTTGGCATGTATCCGTGGAGAGATAGGCATCTGGGAGAGATATGCTGACTTGTTGATTCATCTATGGAATTCAAATTTTCACTGATCTCCTGGGGCTGACAAGCATAACTTGAAAATTAGGGCACCATGTTTTGATCAGCTACAGAATAAATAAGGAACTAAAATCAGTTGCTTGAAAGAAATATGACTACAGGGCTTGCGTTTGATCAGCAATCTTCAAATTTTTAGGTGAAAGTAAGTTATCTGTATAAAATTCCTTGTTTGTTCTTTGTAAATTTTTTTCTTAAAGAATGACAATATTCTTTAAACCAAGATTATCAAACCTTGGTTTGTTAGCAATTTAACCCCTAATTATCCAGATAAGTAGGTGGTTTCAAGGGGTTGCTAGGCTTTCCTTCCTGGAGACCCGGAAGTTTTAAGGGACCAAGAGATGCGAGGCAGGTCAAGCAGGGACCTCTGCTCGGTACCACTTACATTTTGGTATTTCCAGGCAGAGATATGGCAGGGTGAATAACCCAATATACTTCTTTTCCCCCTTTCTTTAGACCTTCTCATATTCTTCCTTGGTTTCCTGTGATGACACTTCTTTATTTCGTCTCTTCTCCTAGCCATACAACATTCTATGACAGCCCTTCATGACCTAAGTCATGCTCACGTTGGACCTGACCTCGAAAGGGGAAGCTAGTTGTGATGCTAAAATAAAGCATACAAAGATATTACAGAAAAATCTTAGCTTTCTGGGCTCTGGTGAAGTTGGTTTTATTTGGCTTAAGCAAAAAAAAAAAAAAAAAAAAAAAAAGACATTTATTGCATTCTGGAAATGGTCCAGAATTGAGATTATTTTTAGCCTGGGGAAAGAGGGAGGAACACAAAACAAAACACACCTTTCTAAGTTGAGTCCCAAATGGAGCCCAAGACCTAGTGGGACTTGAACTAGGCTGGGGACCCATCTTCTGTGGGACCTTGACATTGCCACAGCAGTACAACTTTCCTGGATTACCTTGCTGGATTCTTTCCCCACATGCTCTCATATTTTCAGGGATTTCTGTGTGAACTGTCGCTCCTGTGTCAGGATCTGCTTACTTCCCTGGATTTCCCAGGATGACATGCGCTGACAGGGGAGGAGGCGTGTGAAGTTTCCTGGGAATCGTCACGGCGCCAGGCCATTACCACACCCATTTTCCTTGGCAAAGTGGCAGGTGAGAAGACAGCAGTCGTTAGTCAGTCCCCATCCGGCCTCTGCTTCTACCCTGCCCTACACACAGACATGAAAGCCAAACACTAACTCCACAGGCCATTGGATTTCTCTCCCCCTTATCACTTTCCTCAGGGGTACAAAATGCTGATGCAGTTGAGGTCTCGAAATAAGTGATTTATAACTAAAATGGCCCTCTGCAGTGAAAGGTCTATGAGAGACGGGAGAATTTATTTGCTGAGTTACTATGCAAATTTCACAATTAAATCTTAACTCAGCTCCTGAGGGAATATCAAGGATTACTGAAGGAAAGGGGCTTTGACACGATTTTTAAAAAGGAAAGAGAGCAAAGAAATTGCAGAATATCCTACAGTTTCTCAGCTCTGCTCCACCATGTCAGTCTCTCAGTGGGAATCACTTTGGAGAGAATCAGGTAGAACAGGGAACGGGGAAGAAATAATCAGGGGAGATGCAAAGAAACCCACTTTCTATTTGTAAAACTGAATTAATGAATTTTTTAAAGCATTCGTTGCTGCAGCGTGCTGTCCGGAGGGAATACACTTGGAGACCCGTACAGCCACGCATCTATTCCTGTATTTCTCCCCATGTGCCCTCATCCCCCTCCCTTTTCTCTGCACATTACCCCCACGCCGACTGTGCAGAGCTGACCTCCCCATGTCTCCCCCTTCCTCCTCCTCCAGCCCCTCCTGACTACCCATGCTGTCTAAGCTAGGTAGTTTCAGCAAGAGACTTCTGTTTTGACAGGCAGTCTCTTGGGTCTCTCCACTGAAAAGGCCAAAGCTCCCCGTGCAGCTAAAATCTTTGCCTTTAAACAGCTTCTCACTTCCCTGAACTGCATGCAAATAGGAGCGCTCTCAGAGCTTCATCGTTCCCCCCAGCTCCTCGGGATCATCTTGGCCCTGGAAAACCAGTGCTTTGGGGAAGGCTTTTGAAGGGTCCTCATTCCTCAGATGCTGGTCCACGGGTGACCACCAGGCTGTCCCCAGAGCCCAGCCTCCAGCCTCTGCTTCTTGGAGGAAGCCCCACGTGCAGGCAGGTGCAGGCAGCCAGCTCGTCCGTGCTCGCTGCGAGCCAGTGGTGCCTTGACAGCACCCTGGCTCACCAGCTCAGCTTCATCTCCGAAAAGGAAGCCTATTTCCTTTCCCAGGAAAGACTGAGGGTGGCAGCCAGCCCCCCACATACCCCGACTGTTGATCAACCCGCAGACCGACACCCGGAGAATGGTTTGTATCTTAGAAAATTAGGAAAGTGAGGTTGAAAATTCCCATTATTCCTAAGTACTTAATTTTATTTCATTCCTTTCTTTGTGCCGCTTCCCTGATAGACATCTCCCCATCTCAAAGTCACTTAGAAGTAGCCGAAGGACTTGGGGATTTTCTGTGCCTCTGGGTGGGTCACGTGTACCTGGGACTGCTGACAGTAGACAGGAAAGACCATAAACACGACAAGAACAATGGAAAGTAGCAAAGGGGTTTCTTAACCCTGCAGGCCAAGGGAAAGGAGAACGAACAATTCTGTGCTTTCTTAGAGAGTGGAGCTTCCCCGATTTGGTTACATTTGGTTGCACGTACCTCTGAGCATTTCATCTTTTGTGCCTCCCTGCTGTTTATTTCTTGGGGGAAAAAATGCACATTTTCCCTTGGGATGGAGGTAAGTTTGGAAGTCTTGGTAAACTTTATCAAGATCGGTATTGATATTATATTGGAATTGATTGAGAGGCATTACATCCCCTGGGATATTGTTTATGGCAACAGATTACCATTGCGAAGTTTGCTTATCCCACGGAACACAGCTTTCTCTTTCAACAAATAATGAATTTTTTTTTCCATCGTAGCTTTTGTATGGAAACAATTCATAACTATGCCTAACCACCTGAGAAGGAGACCTCATATTGCGGTGTTGATGTGCAGAAACTGTACATTTCAAAAGCAGATGTAGACTGGGAGCACACTTGAATGTCGTGTAGATCTCTTGTGGCCCTGTCTAGGTTACATTTTGTTGAGGAGGTTATTTTTCGAAAGTCTTATTTGCTGGTTACCATAGCCCTTTGAGGCAGGTGGGACAGGCAGGCTAGAAGCGGATTATTTGGAACTCATCTGTCATGGAGTGTATTTTTCATTATAACATAACCTCCTTCCTCTACTCGTCACTGATTAAGAGAAGATTGAGATTGTACAAGCCTTTTCTGAGAAGCAAATGCAAATAGTGGAGAATTCAACGCAAATAGCAGGAATCAGAGGCCCTTACTGCAGAGAGGAACCTCGGGTACCATTTATTCTCAGATGCCACGTGAGGCACCAATCCCCTCGCCACCTGGCCCGTTCCTGGTGTGCTGGACCCTCCCCACCATAGACACTTTGAGTATCAGGGGCCTTTCTGGGCTGATCTCTTAACACACTGGGTAGTTGAAATATGATTTCTTAGATTGAGCACCCTGGTAAATTTGGCTCATTGGTCTTCACTGTTCCTCTGTGTACCTCACAGAGAGAGACCAATTCATTATTTCATTTATTCAGCAAGTATTTACTGAGCATCAACTACGTGCCAGGCATTGTTCTGGGGGCTGGGGATACAGCAGTGTGGGAAGAAGACAAAATCTCTGTCTTCAGGGGACTTCCATTCCAGAAGATGGTAAACAAAACAAGGAACTTAGGTGGGAAGATAGACATGATAATGCTATTAAGAAAAATAAGGCAGAGAAAGGGGAATTGATGTTGGAGCAGGACCTTCTGGCTTAAATGATGTGTTGACATTTGAGCAAAGACCTGAAGTAAGTGACTGGGTGAGCCAGCCGTATAGGTAGGCGAGCGAATCCCATTTGAGGCAGAGGGCACGGCCAGAGCACAAACTTTGAGACAGGGTGTACCTGCCATGCAAAGGAGTGGCGAATGTCCCAGCAGTTCGGTTGGGGCAGCGTGAGCTAGAGAAAGCACAGGAGGAGAGGATCCTGGGGAGGAAAGACCTGGGTGGGGTGGGTGGGCAGTGCCCCTCTGGCTCCTGCATGGGCGAAGATGTGAAGCCACCGGACAGTCGTGGAGAAGTGATATGACCTGACTTATGTGTAAGGAGCACTTTGGCTCTGGGCTTTAGAGTACATTGGTTGAGGGATTCGGGAGAGGCAAGAGTGGAGGAAGGAGACAAATTTAGGGGCCATCAGACTAATCTAGTGACTTAGGAGCAGTGGGGATGTTGACAAGCGATACATCCTGAAAATAAAACCAATGGATGTGGGCTTAGATGAAGGGAGGATTCAAAAATAACTCTTGAGGTTTTAGTCTGGGCCAGCGAAAGGATGGAGCCGGCTCTTAACTTAGATGAGAAGAGCTGTGGGTGACAGGGAATATGAAGAAATAATCTGAAATCCCTAACCCATGATATTTCAAATATTAGAAGACAATCGCCATGCCCAGATAAGAATCAAGTATAGTCACGTTTACTCGTCTTGCCGTGCAAATTTGCACAATAAAAACTGTAGGGATTATGGGAAAAATAGGGTTGGGGTTATAACATTCGAAACCTTTTTTAGTGATACATCAAAAACAAAAGGGCACAGTTTCCCATGTGTTTCATGCTTGAGATAAATATGGCGCTTTGCCCTGAAAAGAACTGGAAGGTTGATAAGTGGGCTTTGGAAGGGTTGCAGTGTGTGATTAACTGTGAGTCAGTGAAAGGAGACTTACCGAAAATCGCATGGAGAGTGGCGAGGCTGGTGTGGACGTGGGTGTGGTTCAGTGCCGGCCGTGAACAGCCCAGAGAAGCGACTTCTGCAGCCTTACATCCCGGGGCATATTCTCCTGCTTTTAAGATGAAGGTCCTTCAAGGCATATATTTATAACAGGTCCCTGTTTCATCAGAACTGAAAATGTGATGCAGTGTAGATCCTTCTTCTTTACTTAACTTCTGTATTTCCTGGAAATTCTTTTTTGGATTTGAAATTGTTAGCAATGTTTGAAATCACGAAACCAGCCAGTACGAGCATCCAAAGGGGCTACTTCTGCAGGATTTGGCAATTTTCACTTCAAGTCTTTGTATACAGATAGCGTTTTCCTTTTTCCATGGGCTGCTTGGCATTTTGAACCAGGGCACACGGACAGGCTTGGGAGGTTGAATGAGTGTTTGTTTTTGTTGTGTGTGTGTGTGTGTGTGTGTCAGTGTGTGTGAATAGAAAAGTTCACAGATAAAAAGAATGACAGCATGTAGTCTTGTGGAGTAATACGGTGAACCAGGCTGGTTGGTAGGTGTTTGAGGTGTGTGCATACGGATTCTTACACAGCTCAGTTCAGCTGCATGCAGTTTTCTGTTTCTTGGGGACAAAACTGAGCAGCAGCAAATGCAAAATTCACCGTATGATCCGACTGTTTCCTAGTATGTCAATTGAACCCAAACAAATGTACAATTTCAGAATAAGTATTATGGGAAAACGGACTGTATTAATACTAATATAGGAAAATTTAAAAAATACTAGAAATGTAAATTGTGTAGAAAGCAAAAGAGGACTTTGAATCCCTGGTGTAAGCTGGGTGTAAAAGAGGGGGTTCATGAGCAAAAGCCGAATGCAGCTTAAGCAGGACTTCAGTTTATGGAAAGGGAGATTAGTGAGAAATCTGCGCGAGACCTCACACGGTGGAAGAGTTTCAATCACTTCCAATCTCTAACCGCCTCTAGGACCGAGTCCTGGGCAGCCGAGAAAATTCCCCTTCCAATGGGATCGCCCATGGCCTTCTGGCCCCAGCAGGGCTGAGGAGTAAGGATTGCTTAGTAATTGCTTGCCCTGTGCAGAGCTTTACCTTGACCCTACCCGGGCACATTAGCACGGGCCCAGAGGCCCAGCACCTAAATGAAATGTAGCTCAACTCTCAAGGAGCCCGTGTCTCAGCAAATAAGAACCACATATAAAAATGAAGACTTGGTCCCATATGTCTTTAAACCCATGACGGTTACTGCTGATATGATACTGCAGGGGAAAATGACTTAGATTTTTGTTGGGTAGATGGATTTTTGGGGTCTCTCTGTGCAATTTTCTTTAACATAGTGGGGTCTTTGTCACCGTAATGAAAACTGCCTTCAGCTGGACGGAATAAAAAGAGGAAGAGAGAGAAACAATAGCAGCCTAGAAGCAGAATTTTCCAAATAAATTAAACACTTTTGAGACATGGGATTTATATTAGAAACACCGATAAAACTTTATCCTTGAAGGTGTGAAGATTGAGGCTCTTAAAATTAATGTAAATAGCAGTATTACCGCTGCAGGCATCAATGGAGATCTTTGAGAGTATGAAAAGACAGGTATGGAAGGAGGGGCAACAAAAGAAAGGGTCACATCCAATAAAGAGTGTTTGCAAAATCTTGGGGAAATTTGTGCAGCTTTGAATAATAACATCTTTCACTCTGGCTTCTTCACTGATATTACAGAAAATGAAGCAAAGAGAAACTTACAAACAGGTAGTTTTTCACGTGCTTCCTTGATGTGAACTAATGCAGATTTTTCAGTATATCTTCTATTCTGTGTGTGTGTGTGTGTGTGTGTGTGTGTGTGCGCACACGTGCGCGCACACACAGAATTCTGTGGCTTAGTTAAGCCCTCGACCCAAATCAGGAGGTTTGACATCTATTCTTAGCCAATCATAAATGTGACCTTCCATGCATTTCCTACCTATACATATAAAAACTGCTCTCCTCTGAGTTTTATTGGTCAAGTTAGATGAGTTGATGCATATGAAAATATTTTTCAAGTAATAATCTGCCGATCGAAGATTGTTGTTAATGTGCGGCTATGGAAGGAGGAAACATGGTCAAGAAAAGAGGAGGACTGCTTTAATTCATCCAGCTCCCCTGGGATATGCGTATTTTGCTAGTGGGGGAGCTGGGGCAGCCGGGTGTGTGAAAGAGAGTGCGCACATGTTCTAGGGTTTGTAAATGCAGGGGGACAGCCCTTTAGTAGGCCGTAGATATGCTGAGTTTCAGGTTTACATTACCAGGAGACTTGGAAAAGTTGAAACTCAGCCTAACTAGGGCTGCCAATGGCCTCTAATGAAAATTTCCATTTGGAGAGACTAGATGTTGACTTGGCATGACACCAAACAAGCAGCCTGCTGCAAAATTTTACACCAATTGTATTTCTCCTAATTAAACCCTGTCTGACCTCAGCATTAAGAAACAATTTGTTTCAGGATATAACCAGCACACATAAGCAATTACATTCTGTTTGCCCCATTAGCATTATTTGGCTCCTTTGCTATCCAGGGCTACTACTGCAGCAAATGCTGCCCCTGAGCCAGAGCTATAAAAAGCCTGGAGTGTTCAGAGGCTTTTTCCCCCATACTAAGAACTAAGAATATCATCATATTTTAGCCAAGCCAAAGATTCTGGGAACAGTGTGCTTCTGTGTTTATTATGAGGGAGTGTCTATATATATATATATATATATATATATATACATACATATATATATATATGAATATTTCTTAAGATTTAAAAAAGACTCTACTTATAAAAAACCTGAGGAAGCTATAATAATCTAAGTTTATAATAATCTACGCGTCTCTGGTATGCTATTTTTCATTTTCTCATTCAGCTATGACCCTTGTACTTCTACTTATTCATAGCTGTCAGACTTGGTACATTTTTAATTTTAACCTCCCCCCCACCAATGCACTGCTTTCGGTGGGTTTGGGGCAAATGTTCTTTTAGAAAAGAAGCATCATATCCATGTAAAAAAGACATGAAACAGAGAAGGTCTTTCAAACTCTCAGCAGACCCACTTATAAAGTTCATTTCAGTGGTAGGAGCTCTGCGGCCAGGATCAAGGAGGTGATTTGGTCCTCTTAGGCCCTGCCACTTACACCTGCTGTATCTCATGCTCATCCCCTACCTCTCCAAGTCTCCATTTCTTCTTTCACAAAATGGGACAGGAGTTACCTGAGATAGTTCTTCTGTAAGGCTACTCCTGAGATTAGGTGACTCATAGGTAGTGTTTCTATTTGGTCCCTGAAAGCTGTAGAGCATTGAATGGATATGAGAACATTCTTCATGCTAACCTCTTTCTGCATCTTTGAGCTGTAGGCTTCTACTCTTCTGCCATCTTGATCTGGGAGCTGTGATGGGAAAGACCCGGAGCTGGAGTATATTCCATATAGGAAGCAGACAGATGGAAACGAGGAAGGAATTCCAGATCACCTATTGGAGTTAGCAAGCGAGGCCGGTGTTTGTCCTCAGCTTTTGTCTGATTTTACCTTTCGAGCCTTGAAAAGAAATTTCCCACTGACTTTTCTACCTGTAAAATGGGAATGAAACCATCTCCCCTCTTCTTATTTCACAGAGGCACCGTGGCAATAAGTGACTCTTGCCGGCTAAGAGCTTTAAGAGTCCCAGGATGCAGGTGTTAAGGGACGGAGCATGATTTGCTGCCAGGTTCTGCACGGGGGCGTGTCAGAGTGGCTCTGCGACGCACTCTTCAGAACAGAGCTTCTCTCTGTGAATCAAGAGCACCTTCTGTTGGCAACTAAGTCTCATGAGCCTTAACAGTAGAGGTACATGTCAGCACTGAAGCAAACTTACAGGAAATTGAGGACAGAGAACAAGTGCTTACTGACTTGAATGAACCATAAGGTGGAATAAACGTCCCTTCCTCCGGTCACTGTTCAAGCCTGTTGCTATAATACTGGGTCATGGCCGTGGTTTGAGAGCATACAGATAAAGTCCTACTCTGAGTCCTGGGGTCTGGAATGTCGCATATCACCGTGGAGCAAGAGCTATACTTTGCAATGGAACGCTTTGACGGGAATCACTTTGCAGACACTTACAAGCCACGTGGCTTGGACAAGCCCTTTTACATCACCTGTTACCGGCCTAACTACCTCTCATTTTCCAGATATCAGCATCTGCACTTGGTGATTCTCTACATATTTCTCCCGAGTCAAAGGCACTGGCACACCTGTTTATATTAACCAGTTGGTAGGTCAGTGATCCTAAGATTATGAAAATACAGATCCCCAGACTCCTTTGGAGGTGACGATAGCTGGTGAGGGGCCCAGGAATCTGCGTTATTAAAAAGCATCCCTGGTGAATTTGAGGCACTTGGGCTGAGATGAAAATACACTTGATTAACATAATTGGCACCAGGAATAGTGACTGATACAAAGAAGGCATTCAATCATCTTTATTGAATTAATGCATAAGTGGTGGCCTAGCCTATCCATATCAGAAAAGACTACCTTGCCCAGGGGGAAGTATAAAAGCTTACTGGTTGGGATAACTCTTTATCTAAATATTAAGGTCTGTTTCCTGTTAGGAGGAAAGGAGAGGAGAGATCTATTAAGAAGCAGGGTAGAAAGCCCTGGAATTTTACAAGGAAACCAATGACACAAGACCCTTGTGACTGGCTTAGGATTGAGCCACTACTTCTCTTTTTGAGAAGCATCCTCTGCTCTTTCTATTCCTTTATTGGCTCTTGGTTTTTACTTAATTCACAACTCTGATGCTGGTGTCTACTCTATCCTGCTGTTGGTATCTCCAACCATAACTGTTATTACTTTCCCTCCTCATCCCTGCAATTCTCTGCCAATCCATTGCCTTTTCTAACATTTCACTGATATTGACCAATTTCACCACACGCTACCTAACGGCCTATGAGTTCAAGAGTTCTTTGTATGGGGTTGCCAGTAAAACAAAGGACACCCAGTTCCATTTGAATTCCAGATAAGCCACACATCTCTTTTGAGTATTAGTATGTCTCAAACTTTGCACAGGACAGTTATAGTAAGAAATTATTTTTGGTTCTTTAAATTTAACTGAGCATCCTGTATTTTTATTTGCTGAATCCAGCAACCCTTTCTCTGCATGATCTTGCTTTGTGTCTTTGGTTCGTGTTAATGTCTTGATTGCCAAAGTTACGCTGTGTTGCTTTTTCACATGTGTGACAACCAAAAGTTTTCATCTTTCTACATTCCTAGTCTTTCAATTTGCCTCTTCCTGGTTCTTGTTGCCCGTTTTGGTTTTAATCCATTGTTTCTCTCTACCCAGTGTTGCCTGCAGGGGAGACTGTTCTAGATCCCTGTTTCTAATATTAACATAGTTTCTGGCATATACTTGGATACTCGGGTGTAGGTTTTCTCTCCACAACTCCTACCTGGTTCCTAGTCCTGAAAAAAAAAAAATAGGAGGGGGTTAGGAGTCAATGTCATTGCAAAAGGGAACTGAGCTTCGGTGGCCCAGCACTTAGTACTGTTGCTCATGACCAGCCGTGGCTGCAAATGAAAGCAGGGGTGCCCAACCTGCGGTCTCTTTCTTACTTCTTGGAAATCGGGAAAGGGGAACTTGGACATCGATGGAAGATCTTGCTCAAGATCTTGAAGATGACTCTTTCTTTCTTTTTCTCATTCCCCTGATCCTTCCTGTCTATCATATTTCCCTCATCTCTTCACAGCCTAATGATCATTTCATCTTTTTTATTCACTTGTAACGTGCTACCTGTATGTGATCCATACAAGTCTTGCCAGTTCTCTACATATTTTCTTGCTGTCAAAGACTATTCTGTTTTTACTTAATAATAGCCAATATTTATTCAGTTTCTTCTAAGTGGGACCACCCCGCCAAGCATCATATTATATAGGTGATCTCATTTCAGCCTTACATCATTTTTTTTAAAGATTTTATTTATTTATTCGACAGAGATAGAGACAGCCAGCGAAAGAGGGAACACAAGCAGGGGGAGTGGGAGCGGAAGAAGCAGGCTCATAGCAGAGGAGCCTGATGTGGGGCTCGATCCCATAACACCGGGATCACGCCCTGAGCCGAAGGCAGACGCTTAACCACTGTGCCGCCCAGGCGCCCCCAGCCTTACATCATTCTTATTTCCATATATAGAAAACAGACAAGCAGATGCATAATAGTTAAATGACTTGTGCTAATTTACATAATATGGTGAAGCCAAACTTTGAATCCTGCTGTAGCTGATATTGCAGCCCTGCTTTTCACGTTATGTTGTATTTCCCTCCATGTAACTTATCCTGGTTTCTAAGAAAGGAATTACTGGTTATTCAAACTATTTGCAGTACTTCTTCAAGTTGGGGGTTATAAAAGAATCAAATGTAATCTGGGTTTGGAAATCCAGGCTGGAGAGTCCCACAGTCTTCTGCAAAATCATTTGTGCCTCAATTTCTGCCACAAACTTTTCCTCTTAGACTTTTTTCTTTCAGCTGCTTGGCCTTGACCTAGCACCTTCTCCCAGAATTTCTCACTCATACATACACCTTTGACAGCATCAACTGTTGTCCCCATCACTGGTGGATAGTTCTTATCTTGTATAACTAAAGTGATCCTCCTCTATCTAGCCCCCCCCAAATATTTTTCTTTCAGCTGCAGGATTTATAATATTCTTGAGGATCAGATCTAAATTTGGACCAGTGAACCTACTAAAGTAGTTCACTAAGTTGGGAATGTTCCTGAAGTAATAGAAGTAATTCCACCAATGTCCAGAGGAAAATATGTTTCTCTTTCATAAGCACTACTTCTGGAAGACATTAACTCCATATTTACCCCTGATAGAAAGCATGACAATGGCAGGGGTGGCCTAGAGTTCCCTTTGCCAAATTATCACCCAAGCACAAATTTATTTGTATTTGCAATATCTCTGCTCAGAGGGTCATCTTGCCTCCAAGAAGCAAGGTGACTTTTTGTTTGTTTGAATCAAGGGAGAGTAAGGAATATCTAAAGTTAAAAGGGTATTTTATTTATACTATTAAAAATTTCTCTGTGAAAAATTCTGCTATAATCTTAAAATCTTACATATTTTCTGGAGAGTATTTTCCTTTCTGGGTCCCTCACTCTAAAAGCCGAGGGACTTATTATTCTCATGGGACAATGCAGAGGGTATCTTCTAAATTCTCTTTGGATTTGGCCTCTCTGGTTAGCATCAGATTAAGATCTCGAAGCCCGACATAAAGGGCATGTGCAAATTGTGACACTCAGGATAACAGAAAACTTGTAGGAAGCAATAGTGTCTGCCTACTGAGCACACATGCATGCACACACATGTGCATACACACGCACAGACACACATGCACACTTTCTCAAGAGCTGGTGTTCTGGGTTGTCATGTGGGCAACTCATCCTGAGGTCCGGGCTGTACTTCGAGGGTCAAATTTCTAGTGGTCCATCAGGTATTTGAGCCCATGATCTGAATATCACTGCAATGTGCCAGGATGTCCAAATCCTTGTGATGAGGTCCTCCTTGGAAGACAGCAGACATGAAAGCTGGCATTTTTGTAGTGCTGGAAACATGTGTCACTTCTCAAGTGATGTTGCCCTTCTCAAGACATACGGACTTTTGTTCACTGCGAGCAAACTTCTTGGGGGTTGAGGAGCGAGGCAACAGTTCAGCTGAAGAAGGTCATGATCCAATTAGGTAAATGGAAGAAAGAAAGAATACCCCCAGTTAGAATCTGGGAAGGAGGAAGAGCTTTATGTATAAGTCATAGGGTGGAAACTGACATGGTAATTTAAGGAGGCAGAAAGCCATATTGGTTAAGAGCGTTGGCTGCCTGGATGTGAATTATGGTTCTACCACTTACTACACGTACGTCTACATTCTAGCGCTCTAACGGCCTTTGTGGCCTATAAAGTAAGGATATTTGTATCACACCGGTAGTGGTTGGTGCCAGGATTAGATGAGATAATTATGTAAAGTGCTTAGCAAAGGGCCTGGAATGTAATAAGAGATGAAAATGATGGTGATTTTGTCAGTTTACTATTGCTGTGTAACAAATTACCACACGTGTAACAACTTCAGGCAACACTGATTTATTACTCACAGTGCTATGGGTCATAAATCTGGCACGGCTCCTATGCATTTTCTGCGTAAGGTTTTACCAGGCTGAAGTCAAGGTGTTGGCTGGCCTGGGCTTTTTTCTGGAGTCTCTAGAGAAGAACCTGTTTTCAACCTCAATCAGGTTTTGGGCAAATTTTGTTTTCTGTGGATGAAAGACAGAGGCGCTCTGATTCCCTGCTTGCTGATAGATGGAGTACCTCTCTCAGCTCCAGGTCACTGGGATTCCTTCTCATGTGGGTGATTCCATCTTCAAGCCAGCAACACTGTGTGCTTTGGAATTCTTTGACTTCCTCTCCTGCTACTAGCCAGAGAAAACTCTCTGCTTTTAAAAGGGTCACCTGATAGGGTCAGGCCCACCCAGAAAAATCTCTGTATTTTAAGATCAATTGACTAGGGGGCTTCTATGATCTGCAAAATTTTCCCAGAAGTAATTCCATCTGTTCTTGTTTTAATAACCAGGGGACAGGAATCTTGGGGAGGGCATCTTTAGAATTCTGCCTGCCACGGTGAGGACGAGGTAATGTGGATCAATGACTCACCTTTGACTGGTCTTTCATATACAAGGAGAGGGCTGAAGATAAGTTTGGAGGCTGACAGTAGAAACTGCCCAGTTGTTCTGCATCAGAAAGCAGAATTCTTTATTTGCTCCTGAGAGGGCAGGGGAGAGTTGTAAAACGAGAACTGGATGGAAAGGAAGACAGGAGCTAAGTCACATGGCAGGAAAACTGAGGAATCAGGTATTTCATATTGTATTTGAGGGTTTTTATTGTTTTTGGGTTTTTTTTTTAGTGTTTTGTTTTGTTTGCCTATTTGGCTTCTCCAACCTTTCCGTGGTACTGCATGTGACTAGCTTTCTGTGAAACTGTGAGAAAATTGAATTCCAGGGCTGAGATGATTGAAGCACTACCCTGACTCAGTGGACGAAAGAGCTTCGAGCGAGGGGTGGGCCTGAGAATCTGTGGAATCTTAAAATGGACATTGCTTTCCCCCACAAATTTAGAGTGAGGGTTTGTTGCAATCTTCCCTGATATTCTGAGGCACAGCAGTCGTAAAATAGTATTCCATCTCCACGTAAAACACAGAGCTGGGCAGACAGCTGGGTGTCATGAGGCCCAGCCCTCTATGTGCTGGGATGAGACTGTGCAGGTGTTTCTTCCTGCACTTAACGTGCTCATGCGTTCATTCAGTCATTTGGCAAACATCCTGTAGGACCCAATATACAATATAAGACCATCTCTTAGGTATGGGGCATTAAGTGTTGAGCAAAACCGAGTTGCTGGCCTCCTCGAGCTAAGCTCAGTTGGAGGAAATGGAATAAACAGATAAACAAACAAGTGCTAAATAATACAATTTTAGTTAGTTACTAGTACCAGGGGAAAAGGAAGCAAAGTAAGAGAATAGATGCTAAGCACAGGTGCGCACTGCATTGGATGAGGTGGTCAGGGAAGGTCACTCTGAAGTGACAACAGAAAAGATTCTGAAGAGATCAGGGAAGATGGAGAAGTTGACTGTATGACCTTAACTGAGGGGCCCAATGAGTATGGACTCCAGGAGGAGGGGGAGCAAGAAAGGAGTCCCAGACAATTCTATGACTTGTATTATTTCCTTTCTTACTAAGCCTGCTTTGAAACTACTTAGGTAAATGTTTCAAGAATGATTAATTATTAATGAAAATGTGCTCTCATTAGGTGCCTGGGAAAAACCACAACTGTCATGACTTCCAAGTATCCCCACATTGTCTGGGAGATCAAAGTGGCCTGTCTGGGCCATGTGGGGAATGATATTCTAAAAGGCGTCTCACCAAAATTGTTTGGGGGTTGAGTTTAGACTCCTTTCACTAATCGTGTTAAAAGGGGGATGGATTGATTGTATCAATTAAGTTTAGCCATCCTCTCTTACCCTCACCCTACCCTCTCTGGTCCTAGTGTTTCAGAGCAAGATAGAATGGGTTTTTGTTAACATAAATCAAACCTTAGACAACAGGGTGTCCCACGAAATTTGGATTGGGCTAAAACACTAGAACAGACAACAGTGGGACAAAATGTGAAGATCTCTGTTCATTTCTAGGTAGCGCATGCCAATGACGTCATGATAAGAGGCGCCAGAGGGTGAATGGGAGGACGCTGCTTTATTTAGAAAGGAAAACTGACATGAAGCATTTTATCTAGAGAGAAGTGAATTAAGGAAAAGATAGCATTTAGCTCAGTTGTAATTCTCCTCACCAGAGGCTGAGTGCTGGGGGAAAAAGGGCACCATCGTGCCCCCAGCATCTAGCCCAGACCTGGCATGCTGTATGGACCCAATAAATATTTGTGAAATATGTGAATGTTGAATGAGCAATAAAAATTTATTTTTCTACACGGAAGAGCTGTTTCTGTGAGAATGGGAGTAAATAATTGTCTATTGTTCTAAAAGACCCACCATAACGTTGAAAATCCTGGGTGCAGATTCAGCACCATGAAGGGAGAATTTTATAATAATCCAGATCGTTACAAAGAGAACTCAGTTGCCTTAAGAGAAGGATGACTTCTGGACCTTGAAAGTACTCGAACGGGGATAACTCTGTCAGTTGTGTAAAGGAAGCTGTTCCTCCAGTGAACAAGATCTTTTTCAAGGAGACATTTAGGATCACTTTAATTATATGAGTCCCTGGTCCTAAATGTGGGAAATGGGCAATATGCATTCTGGAAAGTACGAAATTCCCCAAGATAGTGGCCAGGGGTATTACTCTGATAGAGTTTGAGAAGATACTCTAATTAAAAGAGGAATACCATGCAGCCATCTGACACCCATATAATTCCTGCTCCCCATCATGCCTTTCCTGAATCCCTAGATATCACTCTTTGAACACGATTTCTGTTCTTGGAGTCCCAAAGTACCTCCCACTAAAACCAGAATGTGGCAGAATTTCGCATTTAGCAGTAGTTGGCATCTACCATCCCATTGAATGATAGAAGGCTTTTCCTCTTGCTCTTCTTGCTCATGGCCTGTGAATGAAGAATCAATGAAATGAGTTCAGGGGCAGATAAATACCCTTGAGGTGCTGTGGCCCAATCCTTTCCCTTAGACCATTTGCTTTTAACTCTCCTTTGAGCCACCGTTCAGCAAAGTTAATAGCCGCAAGCTCTTCAGGGGAAGGTTTGTTAAAATCATGTCCAAGAAAATAAATATAATGAATGAACAATCTCTGGAGAAAGCCTTGACATTTAAAAAAAATGTAAATTAGTCTCACAAGGATCTGCTATGAAATAGGCAAAGTGCATTAGTACAAATGAGATATTTTTACAGCGATTATAGGAGCCATCTCCTGGGGACCACACCTGAACTCTTAAAAGCTGAACCAAAACCCAGTTGTGTACCCAGGAATCTAGCGTGACAGATTTGAATGTATTCCACTAATAACTCTCCTCACCCCATGCCTGCATTTCAGTGCACGGTTCCCCTGTTGTTCAATGAGCTTTGATACAAGGATGCTGGAGCATGGCTTTGAACTCCTCTGAACCCAATTATATCCAGCCATTTGGAAGTGCCATGGTGGGATGATGGTAGAAGAGTGCTCTCTGAACTAGCACACAGAGAGTTCAAGAAGGAGTTGACTGTAGCGGGTCTGGCAGCCAATTCATACGTGGAACAGTGCCGCCGATGGCACTGCTGTCTGCCAGCCTGAAACGAGGATGGAGCCTATAAAAGGGAAATTCAATTAGTTCACCAAAAATGGATTGAGCAAAGTGAAGGGGCAGCTGGTAGCAGCTTCTATTCTTTGATTTGCACGAGAAATGTCTTGCTCCAGCACGTGGTCCTTGCACTGGGTGAGTGTGTGAAAGGAGTGTTGTTCCCCTGCAGTGAGGGGA
Source organism: Ursus maritimus (assembly GCF_017311325.1). NCBI lineage: Eukaryota > Metazoa > Chordata > Mammalia > Carnivora > Ursidae > Ursus > Ursus maritimus. Next base: position 59,288,559 of record NW_024423675.1, on the reverse strand, counting down.
GGCATTTTCCCTCCCCCGAGCATTTCCCAGCTCTTCAATCATAATGGAAGTCAGTTCTCCAGGTGAGAATCCCAGCCTTTCTCTCTCCAAATCAGCTTGGGACCAATTAAGATGACCCCAATAGAAAAAAGAGGAGCCAGCAAGCAGGCTATCGCTCTTCTCCCAAAGGGTAGGTGGTTGACACGGTTTCCTTTCAGACAAAGGGCATGGCCCCAAAGAGGAGTATAGTACCCAGGAGTAAAAAAAAAAGAGAGAGAGAGAGAGCGAGCTTTTGTGACCAAGCTCTAAGAAAAGGAGCTATATTTTATTTATATCATAAATCTGTTTTGTTTTATGGTCCGACCATAAAACCTTAAAATGACATTTTAAATCTGGACTCCATAACATGGGTCTGTTTTAGTTGATTGAAGCAGACCCGACCCGCAAACCCCTAAAGTAGAGTGGCCATTCACACTTGTCCTCTTTAAAGTTTGGAGGGGTCACAGGGTGAGGAGCTAGTATGGTTAATTTCTCAATTTTGCTGGAGGTAAGGAGTCACTGAACCTTTAAAATGCAGCGTTCCATTTTGTTAGACCCCGTATTCTTCAGACGGTGGTAGGCTACAGGGTTTTTCCTAAGCATCCAAAATATATTACAGACAGTGCTTTGTCCATCTTTAGATTGAGGGAGGGGGGTAGGAAAATATTTCTGTGACGGGGACATTCCCAGCTTCTGGTGAGGCAGATGTGCTGTGGCCTGGATGTTGCGGCTGTGTAGGGGGGTGGTACCTGTCCCCAGGCCAGCCCAGGGCTCCCATGGGGGAATGGACCAGCCCATCCCCTGGGGTCTGTCATTTGGGTCCCTTTGCCCCATGGCTCCGCAGCACACCCTCTCTGCCTGCTGCCTTGCCTTTCTGTGCACTGCATCCTAGCTACCAGTTTTGGTAACCCCCATCTTCCCAATCTTGTGTCCACCCCAAAGAGAACTCTTCAGCTTTTGAACTTTGAGAAGAAGATATAGGAGCCCATTCCTCCTGGAACGACCAGTCCCTTGTTAGTCTTGGGGAAACCAACCCTGTGTCTCTTCTTTTTGGCCTTGTATCCCTTCTATGTCAAGCTTTCCTTGATAGATCTGAACTCCCCAAGTCAGAGCAATCACCTTGTGGTGTTTTCAGTCTCTCTTTTTAGCTCTACAATAAAAAGCTGACAGTGACCACGTTCATTCAGAGAGCCCAAGCTCAGGACACAAAGAATTCTTGGTATGGGAGTGGGGGGAATACCTCTCATTGACTTCTGCATGAATTAATATATTAATAAAATTTTCTGCCATATTGACATCACCATTTCTCTATTGTAAGGATCAAAATGAACATCTTTGACTCTTTCCCCCTTCCTCCCAATACATGAGAAACAGCTACACTCTTTCTTCTACTTTTCCGGTGTGGCTCTTACACGTTTCTTGTAAGAGAGTGAAGACTTTCTTTGATCCAGCCTCCCTCCCGTTCTCATTCTCTCATTGCGCTCCCTCCCTGTGGTCCTTGTCCATTTTGGTGTATCATATAATAATGGTCTTAGCGTCTACGTGCCAAGAACTGGGCTAAACTCTTCACACAAATGATCTGAGTGTGTCTTTGCTAGTGCCCCAAGGGTGAAGGATTGTTATTGTGCAGACAATCTTTTGATTTTCTTTTAATTTTCCTGAATTTGCTGTGGTGTCCTTTTGCTTACTGCATAAAGTCCAAATACCTTTAACACCCCCATGGGTTCACATCAAGTAACCTTCTAGATTTATCTAACAGTTACTACCTCTAGGACAGAGCCACTGAATGACAAAGACTCTGACTTCCCTATATTTCCATTCGGTTACCCACGGTTTTGTTTGTTGTTTGTTGTTTGTTGTTTGTTCGTTTGTTTTATCTTACCTCTCATGCATGTCTTCTGCTACTCCTTTCTCTTAAATGGTCTTTTTTCGCCTTCCTTCCATCCTCACCTGGGCAGTCCAACCCATCCATGGGTAGACACTGCTGGTTGCTCACCAAATACTTTTTTCACCAAATATTGGCTTTCTTTTCTTTCTTACCAATAGAGCCCCAACTGTTTGTGTAGAAATGAGCCTTGTTAAAAATATTTCCGTTCTCAGAGTCTCTTCTGCCTTCTGTATTCATCTTGTCATCAAGTTCCGGCTGATACAGCAGGAGCAAAAGCTTATGACGGGCACTTGTGAAGCTTTTGCTTTCTTAAAATAATAATCACTGTTCCTTTTGCCTAATTGTTCCCTCCCTTCTGCTTGGAATGTGGCTGCCATGCCTGGAGACGAAGCAGCCATCTTGCAACCAGGAGGAAGAGAGGTATATATTAAGGATGGTGGAAAAGAAAGCACAAAGGAACCTGTGGTTTGGGGGGACTTCCTTGAGTAGCTGCACCTGTTCTGAGCTGCATATATACAGACTTTTTATTTCATAGAAGAAAAACTGAATTCTTTATGTGGTTGTCATTGAAATCGGGTTTCTACATTTAGACAGATACAATCCTGACACATCGTCCTGCAAGGCTAAATTTAAATGCTACATAAATTATGAAAGCAACCACCATAGTCTAAATCTACATGGAATAGTAAAGTAACCTCCTAATTTCTCCTGCTTCCACTCTTTCCAACAACATTCCTGCTCTATGTTATCTACTCTGCAGCCAGAGTGAGACTCGAAAAATATATACAAGGTCTTCTCATTCTCTGGTCAGCAATCCAATCACCCGAGAACTTCCCATAATCATGCTTAAAATAAAACCCAGTGTCCTTCTAAGTATGACAGTGCCCTCTATAACTGGAGCCTTGCCATGCCATCCCCTACCACTCTCCCTCTCCCTTCTCCCTTGGCGTGCTTACAGTTCTGTGAATAATCTAAGTGTGTTCTAACACCGGTTTCCTTGCAATTGTTCCTCTTTCCATCACTCCCCCAATTCCTTCAGGTCCCTACTTCAATATCAATCCTTAGACAGACCTCTTTGATGAGCCCCTATAAATACCACACTGACCTACACCCTCGCTGCCTATTAAATATTTTTTTCATAATACTTATCACTATTTATAGTGATTATTATGTTTTTATTCACTTATATTTATAATCTCTTTTTTTTTGGAAGATTTATTTATGAGAGAGAGAAAGAAAGTGGGAAGAGGGGCAGAGGGAAAGAATTTCAAGCAGACTTCCCACCAAGCGCTGAGCCTGATGTGGGGTTCAGTCTCATGACCCAGAGATCATGACCTGAGCCAAAATCTTAACCGACCAAGCCACCAAGGCACCCCTATTATCTGTCTTTCTTATTATTAGAATGTAAACTCCATAAATCAGTGGCTCTGTCTGCTTTATCCACCATAATATCTCCAGCACTTAGAATAGTGTCTAACACATAGTAAGTGGTCAATAAATAATTATGGAATTAATACTGGAAGGAAGGAAGGAAGGAAGGAAGGAAGGAAGGAAGGAAGGAAGGAGGGAGGGAGGGAGGGAGGGAGAGAAGGAAAGAAGGAGGGAGGGAGGGAGAGAATGGGAGGAAGCGGGTCACAGATCTTGGTTGGGGACTTGAAATAGTTGTTAAGTTCTTCAAGTAAGAGAAAACGAAGGACTAATTTAGGAGCTGCAATTCCTCCGAGGATGTTTTCCCAAGAATAAGTGACAATTACTTGAGATAACATCTCCCTGGATTCCTCCTTACATCAGAAGATGGTAAAAACACCTTGCTCTTGCAGTTGCTAGAGGGAGTGGTGTTAATGTTGCCACAGCAACTATACATCTTATGTAAAATCTCCAACTTGCTACAGATGTGGTAGCCAGTTTAAAAGTTTTCTTGGGGATTCAAAAAATATATGCTGTCTTCTAATTTTGCTTAACCAATTGCTTATGGCTAATAACAAACTATACACATAGCGCTAAAACTGCTGTGGAATTTTGTCCCCTTGGGGGGAAACCAAAAGTACTTTGCCAGAAAACCGTTCCAAATGTAAATGACTATCAGGAGCTCTAGTGCCATTGATCTAAGACGTGAAGATGAGATTCGTAACACACTAAATAGAAAATAACTTTGTGTCTGTCGATGTGGTACTCTCTTGCTTCGGCTTCCTGTAGTTCCCTCCCTCCACCCACTCCACAGGATGTCTTCCTGTTCTTCCAACACACCATACTGCCTCCCTCTTTGGGGTCTTTAGCATTCTGTTTCCTCTGCCCAGATACACCCAGATATTTTCACGGATTATTCCTTCCTTTCCTTCATATCTCTGCTCAGTACTTAATCAGTAGGGCTTCCTTGACCACCCACCCTAAAATGCTCAAAAATAGCAACTTTTAACATGCCCACATCCCTTTCCTTTCTAGCCTATGATCCCCTTCATTTTTCTTTATAATACTGTTTGCTACCTGTCCTTCTTCATATATATATATATATATATTGTATAGATATTAACCATTTATTTATCCACTCAACCGTTAATGGATTTGGGGATTTTACTCAGTTTGGGGTTGTGTTACAAAGCTGTTAAGAATATTTATGTGCAGGTCTTTATGTAGCTGGATGTTTTTCTTCTTCTTGGGTAAATCATTGAGAATGGCATTGCTCTACCACTTAGAAAGAGTATTTAAATTTATAGGAAACTACCAAATTGTTTTCTAAAGTTATTCTAACATTTTACAACCCCACTAGCAATAGATGAGTTCAAGTTGCTCCACGTCCTTGCCAACCCTTGGAATTCCAATCTTCTTGATTTTAACCATTCAAATGGGTCTGTAGCAGTATTCGATTGTGGTTTTGATTTGCATTTCCTTGATGACTCATGCTCTAGAACATTTATCTCTCATGTGCTTATTGACTATTTGTATATATTCTTTCATGAAATGTCTATTTGTATATTTTGCCCATTTTTTATTGAGTTGTTTGTCTCCTTACTCTCAATGCTTATTAAGACTCAGTGTAAGAGCAATTACATGAAAAAAATTGTTGTTGAGATTATATTCCTTACATTCTTCAAATATAGTTTCTTGTCTAAGGAATATTTACCTCTTCACTGTAACTAGTATGAGATTTTCACTATGAAATGGGAATTATATTCTCATAATATGTCCAATTTTGCATTGGACAGAGGAATTTCAGTGCTGAATTTAATGCTCAAGGAGGGAAATTATGTTATTCTAGATTTTTGTGGCGTGTTCACTCTCCTACATGTTTTTCTGGTTTTCGGTTAAGTGTCTTTGGCTTTACTGTGCACCAGCTTGTAATTAATCAGTTTCAAGTAAATGGCATATATCTCAGTTTCTTCATATTCCAATATGAATAATGCTGCTTCTAACCCAACGCAAGGGAATGCTAGAAATTTCATTAGCGCCCTGACGTTGTTAGAATGCTTTTGGTCTTCTTGGAATAGTTCAAGGTGACCTTTATACAAAAACATGGGCACTAAAGTCATTATTTTCCTGTGTTTCTCTAAATAATTACTTTTTACCTCGAATAAACAATCTTTTCTACTTAGAGCAGCATGTCTCAATATAATACATAGTTTTATGCCTTTATAAAAGTATAGCATTTTTTTCTAAAACACCGTATGAACGCATTCTTTTTGAATTAATCTCTCTTTATAGATAAGATTTTGATGCAGGAGCCAAGTCTTAAACATCTTTATGTTTCTCATAACCCTAAAAGAACTCCCTGTGCCTAGGAAAGTATTTAATAGAGGTTTCTTGAAGAAGTGTTAGGTGAAGGAGTAGCAGGCATTACTGACTTTTGGACACCAGACATCCTTTTGGGCGGCCACTTACACAGTCTGGGGCAGATCTATGCGAAAGGCGTTCAGGGAGCCGAAGACAGGCAGACAGCTGGAAGGGACAACCGTAATGTTCTCCAAACGCAGTTTTATTTCGAGAACTAGCACGTCCTCGCAGTGATCGGACGGATGAAACAGATAAGAGAGAGAAAACGCCAAGGAAAGGAAGCTGCTCGGGAGCAGAGCTGGACCGGGGGAAGAGGTGATGGGGAGGAACAGAGTCCCCGAAGTCAGAGGCTGCACTGCGCCCCGACGTTGAATACCAAGGGTTAATCTGCCGTAATAAAATCAGCATGAACACTGCCAAAGAGGCCTGAGCAGACCCTCAAGTAAGTAATTAATTCTGGCTGCTTTCCGCTCTCTAGCTTTCATCATTCTTAATGTTACCTAATTGTAAAATTATTCTTCAAACCTTCCTAGTATAAAGGCAGAAAATGCCCAGATCTAGCCTGCTTTTCTTGAGGGCATGGGTGCCTCCTGCATCTTGGTGAAGGACCCAGGATGCTGCTAATTAAGGGTGAACGAACACTTGAAAACTTTTGATCAACTTTCATAAAACAGCCTACAAAAGAGTTCTGGGAAAGCTGTGTGCTTCTCTCTGTGTGTGTGCAGAGCTACGAAACCCGGGGAAGCACGGGGCTGAATCCACAGCTTCTCTGGCCTTCGGAGCCTCACAGTGACCTTGACGGACCCTGAGACGGGGATGAACACAAAGGACAAGCATGTGAGGAGGAGAGAGAAGTTCCTGGCCTGGCCTCTAGTTTCTGCTGCCATTGGAGGTGAGAATAAGGAAAATCTTAGGGACCATTCCACCTCAAAATATGCCAAGGCTTTCAATGTCAAGGGTTTTATTTTTATTTATTTTTTAAAAAGATTTTATTTTTATTTATTTATTTGACAGAGAGACAGCCAGTGAGAGAGGGAACACAGCAGGGGGAGTGGGAGAGGAAGAAGCAGGCTCCTAAGGGAGGAGCCTGATGTGGGGCTCGATCCCAGAACGCCGGGATCACGCCCTGAGCCGAAGGCAGACGCTTAAGGACTGCACCACCCAGGCGCCCCTCAATGTCAAGGGTTTTAAATTCATGTCAGTATAGCCAGATAAATAAAATCTTCACTTTTAAGGGGATCTCTTTATCCCTCATGTCTTCTTCCTTCTTCCTTGAAACATGATGAAACATGAAGGCATTTCTCTTTCCATGACCGTGGCAGGAGGGACCAAGCTGTCTTTTCCACTGTGATTACCTGCCTAGGCTGTAGGCCTTGGGGTCTCTAGGTAGCCTTGGCAACATAAGTGCAATACACTATTAAAATAATGGCTATTTTCTTCAGTCTAGTTAAAAAATAGAAGGGACAGCCTTGGATGGCATTCTGGTCAGGGGGGAAATATCTCATGTGTCTCTGGGGTGAGATATAAAACTGAGGGCTTGACCTCTTTTGGCCATTAAAGACCTTCGGGTCCTCTCCTGTCTCTTTGTTCCTATAAGAGTAGAGGTAGTGTTAATTCTGTGGCTGGCTAAATTCTAACTGGGGTAATTATACTGTCACCCTATATTCCCCTGGAGATTCAGTTAGAAAAGTTACTCTTTGATCATACTCTTAAATCCTACTGCGCTGGGCTTTGTAACATGGCAGGTGAAGAATGGCTATTGGATTCCGCATGCCTCCCTCCGCTGGGTGAGTGATGCTAATTCTATGTATGTATTCTGCTGAGTTCTTGGGGATCCTTCTGGGGGAAGCTGCTGCAGTAAGCATGAGCTATTATTAGTTGAGTTTCAACAAAAGAAATTGTTGTTCTAGGGTATGTTCCTTTGATAAATTTTAGTTAAAGCTCCCAACAGATAATTATGAAAAGAATGGGGAAGATTGTTAGAAGTTTAGGGTTTCAGTTTGTGTATACATATGTATATACATGTGTGTGTGTGTGTGTGTGCATATAGTATTTTAATATAATATGTATAAATATAATGTGTCTATGTAATGTATACATGTAATATACATAATGTATATGTAGACATATAGTATGTGTATAAATGTGTGTGTGTATACATTTTTTTTTGACAGAGCTAAAAATAAGTTATTTTACACACGCAACCCTTTTCATCATAAAGGTCCCAATAACCTCTTGGGTCACAGTTGTTTGTAACTGGTGAACAGTATTCCATGCTGACATGGCCAGTGAAATGTGGGTTTTGGAGGTGGTACCCAAGCTGGGTACATTCCAGGTGGTTTCAATTTACAGCCAAAAATTATGGCTGTAGATACATTAGAATTTGGGTGAGGGAGTCATGGAGACACTGATAATAAACTGCAATGAAACTTCCCAAATGTTAAATGATTAAACTATGAAAAGGAACCACGTAAGTATAGAGAGTTTACAGAGCTCAAGGCTTGGCGAGAACTGAGGGCTTAAGTAAACTGGCTGACTGAGGATCCCACTTGTAATTCCAGTGTAATTTTGCACATAAAGCAACAGACACACTCACATATGCAATTCTAGGGGCAAAACTGAACATGACATGAGAGCTCATATTTTTCAGTCAATTTCTGTGTCTCCTTTCCTTTTATTTATTTTTGGCAACTAAATTCAAAGAAATAAGTTAGCAGTTTCTATAATTGTCCATGCTATATCAATAAAGGATTTGTTTTCTAAGTCAGAATATACAGCAAAAAAGGATAATGCACCCCCATTTGTGACCATGGAGAGATGGTAAGAGATACTGTTACAAAATTATATTTTTATATATAATTACATACCTGTAAAGGTATAAATTCCCAAGTGTGGTTGGTAAGAAAAATAAGACTGGGCGGCTATAGTAAACATTAATGGTATTATCTTCCAGTGGTTAGGTCATGGTTTTTTAAAGATTTATTTATTTATTTGAGAGAGAGACAGTGTGTGCAAGCAGGGGGAGGGGCAGAGGGAGACAGAATCCCAAGCAGACTCCGTGCTGAGTGCAGAGCCTGATGCGGGGCTTGATCTTACAACCCTGAGAACAAGACCTGAGCCGGAACCAAGAGTTAACTGACTCGGCTTAACTCACTCTGCCACCCAGCTGCCCCGGTTTGATCATTTTTATCTTTTTCAGTTTTGCTGAACATCATAAGTTATATTTTATAACTATCAAGTGCTATGTAAAATGAATTAAAAACAAGACCAGGAGAGAAAATAAAATCCCAACACATGATACACTAGTACATTTTAGGAAAGAAGAATTCATTGTATTGAACTATATCAATTATCGGCTATTAAAATTGGTAGAGAATCGGTTTATTCTAAATATAGTATTTTGTTGCATAAGAAAAAAAAAAAACACTGAAGAATTTCTCTAAATGGCTTAAGATGTCAAATGAGCTTGAATTTCGAGGCTCCAAACAGAAATTTCAACAAAACCCTTCAACCCGACTTACCCTTTGGTGATCAGGTGACCAATGTCCTTTGCACAGACCTGAGCTCTGCTAAAGCTGCAGGGATCTGTCCTCCTTGGGGTCTGGGAGCCTGAGAAGGGACCAGCAGTGTTGGGACAGAGACCTCGGGGGCCATGTGGAGTTGAGACTTTGGGGATCCTGCAGCTCTCTGTGCTGCTGTCAGTAAATAATAAACAAAATATCAAAGAAATGATAAAATGATAATTGGATATGTTACTCTATAGACACGTACCTAAACTTCTACTATGAGAAGTCCCTTTCCAAATGTCCCCTTAATCTTCGTCTGAAAATAAGTAGAAGAGATGGATTTTAGCAAGTGCTCGTGATATCAAACATTGTCCCAGGAGCTTTACTTGTATGAACTCGTTTAAAACTCAGAATGAGCCTAGCGGGTGGATTATGTTTTTATGCCCCGGATGCAAACACTGGAGCACAGGGGAGGGTAACTACTTTGTGCAAACTTAGACTTGGTATAAATGCTGGAGTCAACATTTGACGTCACCTTTTCATTCCAGAGCCATGTACTGCACTGTTATTCTAGAAATTGTGGAGAGTGAGAATGGTCTTTGAGATTTTTTCTGAGATTCTGTATCTTCCTGTGTGGAACAAGTACAATAATATCGACTTCAGAACTCTGGAGTTTGCATCAGAAGGCTTCCCTAAGCTTTCGAAACAGGATTAATTCTTTGTTGCTCTTAGGTGGGTAGGCCCTTGGGCACTAGGTAGGCCACAGTTATTAGCTGTAGAAATACTATATCCGCATCTTCCTTTTTTTTGCAAAAATCAGCATGGACATAAGTAATGGTATAGGCTTCCAATCTGTTTTCTCCACCTTTTCTAGCCACGGTTACTATCAATTCAACGACCCTGTTTTTCAAACAATAAAAACTAAGCACATGATCTGATCAACTATTTTTTCAAGGTTCTGAATTTATATATATGTCTATAATTATTTATGGGATGTTATAGAAGGGTAGAACATTAATTATTTTTTCCTACCTAGAATGAATCACTTTTAATGAAAATGATAATATTGCACAAAATTTAAAATTGTCCTGGAAAAATCTCAACCATCTGATCACCAGACTTTGAACAGATAGTATTCTCTATGCAATAGAAATGCACTTAGGGCCGGCACCAGATTTTCTCTGAGAGAGTACCTTTGTTGGGAAACTACATGATCAGGGATCACAGGAAAAGTCGAAGCTACAGTTGGCGTCTCTGCTTCCTTGAATCCATTCATCCTAGTCCACTATTTTTACCATCCCCAAGTTCTCAACTGTCAACCCCAAAGGATATCACCGGCCTCCTAATTACCAATCACAATGACAAATTTACATCTTTATTTTACTTGACTTCAAATATGACAATATTGATCTTACTCTTCTTTGGTTTTTATCCTGAGCTCCCCAGTAAGACTCTTCTCTTTGGCTTCTGTTTCTAACTATTAACCTTAATCTCTCTGTATGGTGACTTCTTTTTTCCTTTCTTTTCCATGATCTAATATATTTCGTTGGCTTTAGTTGTCATTCCCAAAACACTATCCCTATTTTTTAAATGCCCCCAGACTAATATGTACATCTCTCTACTAGAGGTCTACAACTAAGCTACTTATTCTCAATTTTCTCTCCGTCTCCCTAACCCCTCATGTCAAATACATCACCAGGTTTTATTTATTCTACTCTGGCAAGGGTCTTGCCTTAATTTTATTCTTTATGATTGAATATGGTTCCTCTTTATCTTTGCCTAGAATATAATAACAGCTTTTAAATGATACTCTTTTTCACCCTTCTACACCATTCTCCATACTGTGGAAAGGAGTCTTCCTCATATTTGCAGTAGACGGCCATGTTGATGCCTCCAGCATCCAGGCCTTCCAGTGGCCATGACTTACCCTGACTCGGGGGTTGGCCATGTGGATTGCTTTGACTGATCAATATCAGCAATTGGAGACTTGATAAGTGCTGGTATATCAGGGATTGTCCTCTAGAAGTCTCTCCTCTTAAATCCAGTCACCATGCAGTGAGAAGGATGGTCTAGAACTGGCCATTGGCAGAAGAAGGGCCACATCACAGGGAAGGAGGCACTGCAACCAGCAGTCAGCACCAGGACCCTAGACATGAGTAAGGAGCCTCGGATTTCAGGCCCAGCTGAGCTCCCAGCCACGTGCAGCTGCCTGGGGGACGCCCCCTGACCCACACGGAGAACTGGCCCACAGACCCCCCAGAACCATTACAAATCATCAACTCCTGTTATATTTAGCTATGAAATTGTGAAGAGCTTTGTTATGCAGTCCTCGAAAACTGAAACATCACATGTAAACTTAGAATCCTTTGTCGGTTTCTGATTTCCTCCCGGTGAAGTTAACATTCCTTCCCATGTCTTGCCAGCCTTTCACATCAGGACACAAGCCGACTTTGGCGTGGCACGTCAGCTCATGCCTCAGTGAGCACCGGCTCCACCAACCACACGCGGCTCCTTGTGGCGCCGATGGGCTGCGTCCTCCGCACGAAGGGCACCCTGCCTCTCTCCTGCGGTCCACCACGCACCTTTCAAAACATTATTCTTTTCTTTTTTTTAATGTTTTTTAAAAAATTATGTTATGTTAGTCACCACACAGTACATCCCCGGTTTCCGATGTAAAGCTCGATGATTCATTAGTTGCGTATAACACCCAGTGCACCATGTAATACGTGCCCTCCTTACTACCCATCACCAGCCTATCTCATTCCCCCATACCCCTCCCCTCTGAAGCCCTCAGTTTGTTTCTCAGAGTCCATAGTCTCTCATGCTTCATTCCCCCTTCTGATTACCCCCTTTCTTTATCCCTTTCTTCCCCTACCAATCTTCCTAGTTCTTATGTTCCATAGATGAGAGAAATCATATGATAATTGTCTTTCTCTGCTTGACTTATTTCACTTAGCATTATCTCCTCCAGTGCCGTCCATGTTGCAGCAAATGTTGAGAACTCATTCCAGCTACTGACCAGCTGAGTAATATTCCATTGTATATATGGACCACCGCTTCTTAATCCAGTCATCTGCTGAAAGGGGCATCTCGGTTCCTTCCACGATTTAGCTATTGTGGACAATACCACTTTATGAACATTGGGGTGCATATGGCCCTTCTCTTCTACGTCTGTATCTTTTGAGGACCAATAGTGCAATGACTGCCCAGGTCATAGGGTAGCTCAATTTTTAACTTTTTAAGGGACCTCCAACTGTTTTCCAGAGTGGCTGTACCAACTTGCATTCCTACCAACAATGTAGGAGGGATCCCCTTTCTCAACATCCTCTCCAACAATTGTTGTTTCTTGCCTTGTCAATTTTTGCCATTCTAACTGGCGTAAGGTGGTATCTTAGTGTGGTTTTGATTTGAATTTCCCTGATGGCTAATGATTTTGAACATTTTTTCATGTGTCTGTTAGCCATTTGTATGTCTTCATTGGAAAAGTGTCTGTTCATATCTTCTGCCCATTTTATGATTTATTTGTTTCTCGTGTATTGAGTTTGAGAAGTTCTTTGTAGATCTTGGATACCAGTCTTTTATCTGTAGCATCATTTGCAAATATATTCTCCCATTCCGTGGGCTGCCTCTTAGTTTTTTTGACTGTTTCCTTGGCTGTGCAGAAGCTTTTTATCTTGCTGTAGTCCCACAAGTTCATTTTATCTTTTGTTTCTCTTGCCTTCAAAACATTATTCTAACATCACCTTCTTTGTGACTTTTTCCAGGCAGCGAGTCGCTGACTCCTCTATGTTCGTGTAGCACTTAGTACGTGCATCCTCTTGATTGCACTTGACGTAGTTTAAATATTTGTTTTAGTTATGTATTTGCTCATTGATTTGCTTTTCCAATTGAGCGTCTCTGGCCTTGGTTTTGCTCTCACACCCCGGCTGCTGTGGTTCTATTGAATCCTGTTCTCTCTGCCTGGTCACTCTTCCATGCTCATCCTTCCCCCACCCTTTGTCCACACCTCCGTCCTTTGCTCTCAACTGTTAGCCTCCCCCTTAGTCGTCCCTGCCTTGGGTCAGCCTCCCCGAACCCTGCAAGACGGTAGTAGATGCTCCTTCAATGAGCATTGTTCATAGTGACTCTACTTACCCCATAGCCGGTCCTTATCTCACCATCTCCAAAGGGCCTCAGGACCTCCCACGAGAACGAAAACTCTTAGAGAGTGAGTCTTCCCTACGCTTGTGTTTAGAAGAAAGCCCACCAAAGAATGTGTCTCAATCGATGTTTGCTCCAACAAAGAAAGAAATGAAGGAACGAATGAATGCTTGTGCTTTATGTATACCAGGCACACCTCCTGGACTTAAGGACAGTTATGTGTTCAAATGTTTTACGCCAGAGTCTCTGCACGCATGATTTCACTTGCCAAATTTGGGGTTGAAAAAATAAGATCCATCCACCTATAAGAGTAAAGTATAGCGGCGATATTGCCTTTCTTTCTTTGGACTATTCACTTAACGTAGCCTAAACTTGCATGAACTTTTATTAGCAGCCATATCATACTGTTAGCTTATAATGAAATTGTGGTCAAATAAAATCCCCAGGTCTCTTTCACATGAACAATTGTCAAAATGTATAAACAAACTGGTTGAATTAATAGCTGGGAACAGCTAATAGGGAAACCCTATTGCTTAAAATGCAATTCTTTCCGGGCCAAATGTGCGCCCGTCTTCACAGTAATTGCACAATGCATTTGCAGCTAAGGCCTCATTAAAACTTCATGCTCACCTGTGCTCAAGCAGCACAGAGGATGCATGTGGGTTAGGGCAACGGCCAGGTGATTGCCTCCTGGGCTTGCCCAATTGTGAATTTCAGTTAGAGCCACAAGAGTCTGTGCCTTTGTGCCATGATTTATTATAGGGACCTTGTATCCCAGGGGAGTTTAAGCAATTCAGAAGCAGCAGGAAGAGACAGGGAGGCAGGTGAGCAAAGAATTGAGCGACTGTTGGAGGTATTGTGACACCTTGTTAATTATTAACTCTGGCAGCAGGCTGTCAAGTTAACTGGAAGGGGAGGGTGGACCTAATTAAGTATCTAAACAGCATTTCTAAGGAGTAGACACCGTCCAGAAATGGGCGCTTTCCCTGGAGTTGGGCTCAAGAAAAGCTGCACACACCTTGGGTCCTAGGGAACCTGCGTGTCACCCAGCAGCCCTTGTCACCTGTTGTACGGACCTCAGGGTTGGACTTGGTGGCATCTACATCAAGCTGCCTCCATTAGCAGAGACGCTGTAGGCTTGATGGCCGATTGCTAACTCAAAGGAAGATGAACGGTACACAGAGGAAAAGGAAAAAAAATAATTATTTGGACTCTATTAGGGCCGTTGTTAGAAGGACCATTTTGTTCAGTCACTGACAGCACCCTGTGATCTGATCGGTTCTGTAAGGACTCCGGTATAAAGCAACTGTCTTCTGCAGGAAATGTGGATAGGGGATATCTGATGTAAGATGGAGGATCTAAAGTGATCAAGGATAAAATCTAGAGGTCGGGGGAATAGCGAACATACTCCCTGGGAGGAGGCAGAGAAGGAAGGGTTCCGTGGGGGTGGGCAGAGACACGAAGGCCTGCCAACCAGGTCTGCTTCTGCTGCCAGGGTCCTTCTGTAACTCTTCTGCCTTCGGGGAGTCACCGACCTTCACTTCCTCCACACTTGTAGGGTAAGGGTGACATCTCCATCACAGAGCTGTTGTGGAGAGTGAAGAAAGAACATGAATTAATTTTGCAGGACCACTCTTCAGAGCGGGAGCTTGATCAACAACAGGCCCCTTATCCACACCTGCTTTAAGCCAGGTAGGAACTAGCAAATAGGATTTCCCGAGGAGTGGCAGCAAGCTGTCTGGAGACCACTTTCTACCGTAATCGGAACTTTATATTATCTAACATGTGTGACCATGCCCAAGCTACCTTCCTGCACTGACTCTGAGCTGGGCTGCCAGGTGTGCTCTTCGCAGCTCGAATGGGCCCTGCTCAGAGACTCTGATGCAAAGGGTGGCTCCTAAACTTGTGCAGTGCACAGTCTGCACAACAGAACATGTACTTAGGCTGTCCCTTGCAGACTAAACGTAAATTTTTTTCTGTTTATGAAACTGAAGTGTACCTATTATGGGAAATTCAAGAAATGTAGAAAAGCCAAGTGACAAAAAAATTTGACTACTCATTAACAATCCTACTTACAACATTAACATGTTGGTCCATTTCCTTCCAGATTTTTTTCTTTACATATTTATTTCTGGTTATTTACAAGCTATATATTCTCTTCTCCCTTTCTAATCTTAAGTTTAAAAAAATGGAACTAACTCTTTAATCATTAAAATTAAGAAAGAAAGAATCTTTAGTGTCTCCCTTTGTAGGACGATAAATTCAGGTAACTTTCATCCTCTTCCTTAGTCTCTCATTTTTTCGACATAATTTCAAGTATTAGAGTTAGTCACTGAACGGGTTTTACATTATATATCTTCTTTTTAAGATTTGTTGTTTTGATTTTTACATGTCACAAAATGATGTTAAACTCTTTAAACAAGGAGGCATAAACAAAAGATTCACCACTGTGACAGGTTTGGAACCCACGAGGAGAGATTACTGAGTTAACAAAACAAAACAATATTTAAAATTTAGTTGAGAAATCGGAGGCTGGGCTGATAACTCTGAAACCATAGGTGTCTCTGCTATATGTCCTGATACTCAGAATTATACAATCTGAGGTAAAACTGGAGATTTATGTCGGGATCATGCTGTTCATGCTTCCTTCTCACCCAACATCACCAATAGAGTTACTGAGTAGATGGTGCCTAGTGGGGCTCAGCTGTAAATATTTTTAAAAATGCATTATTAGAATGCTCTGCAGTTTACAATCCCATTTATTTAATGCATGGTACTGACTCTCCATAATAACCTTTCGAAGTTAGGAATTCTTGTGTTCATTTTTACATATGAGGACACTGAGGCCCAGAATGGCTATTATTTTCCGTGCCTGAGGCTTCTCCAAACCTGGATGCTTCCAGGGCAGGCATCCGACTTGCCTGGAAGAACGTTAGTGGCCTCGAGTTCCGGGTCAAGTTTGTGAGTTGCTTTCCATATGTTGTTGGAAGAGTCATGATCTTTAAGAGATCACATGCCTTTATCCATTCACTACAGGCTCCAAATCCTCCTCGTCCTCTTAAAAGACAGTAAGTTTCTATAAATGTCTGCAGAATAAATGTATATGCTTTTCTCACTTCGTGTACTTTTGAACTTTTGAACTTTTAACACATCTACACATAAATTCACTGTCCTTGCAGAAAAACAGCACGTTCACACAATGTTTTGAATTTTTTTTCCTATTTAAGTTGTTAGAAGAATAAATGAGAAATTTCTTAAATGTATAGAGTGGGGTTCCACAGGAGCACATTTACCTCAAAGTCTGATATGCTGTCGAAGGGGTTAAAAAGCCATTAAAAAAATATCTGACTCAGTCACCACAATTGTCTCCCTTCTAGCCTGTACGCAGTACATGTATATATATTTTATATCAATATTTATATAAAATATATTTAAGCTATGTATTATATATTTTTATATATTGTTTATGTAATATATATTATATTATATTTATATATCTATGATATATATATATATTTTGCTTATACTAAAGCAGATTTTGAATGGTCCAGATTAACCCTGATGTGATTTGCTGAGACCATCTCTGTATATGCAGGGATGATATTGTTACCCTTTTGTTCCAAGTGTTTAAGAGTCCTGATCAAAGTCTTTCTAGAGGATAAGAAGCAAACACTTCAGAAATGTGTACTTTCTTAACAAACTATCCTTTCATTAAAGAATTAGGATCAAAAAGAAAACAACTGCTCTATGAGAAGGATATGAGTAATGATATTTCAATTCAAAGCAAGAAATTTAAAAGTATGACAGGTTATTCTGAGAAATCTGTTATCCCTTTCCATGTTTTATAGCTGGCAATCTACCTTAATTTAGGCTTACAGCTCGAGTCCAGTCTTTTTCTTATATTAATTGATTTCCAGATCTATTTTCTATTGATCCTGTCAGTGTGGCTCCCGCCTGAGAAGTAGGAAGTGGAAATTTAGGTCTTCGTGCCTTTCCAGAATGTTTTTTGATCTTCTGATATTACAGGTGCCGAAAGTCACCTACCATCATTGCTTTTTCAGTAGGAGGTAAAATTTAACGTCTAATGGGAAGTGTTTACTGAAACTGAAGACTTTGGTATGTTAAGAAATGTTTGCTGCTGAGAGCAGTTATATTTTAAAGGAGCTAAACTATTATAAAATACTGTACTTTCAAACTGATATGGAATACAAGAGTAAGTTTTTCAAATAAACCATGGTAAAATGTATCTTGTACTATTACCTACAGAATCTGTAACTGGAACTTTATATATGATTTATATGGGAGTAAAAATATTTCTATAGTTTCTTTATATTACTTGCTATTAAACATGATTACAGTTGGTCACTACTTTATATTCCTCCCTACCCCCTACAAGATGTAAGAATATTTTCAGAGATATTGTAAATCAGCTGAAATCCTTTTCTTCACTTGATCTCTCCCAAGACATTAAGGGATGTTTCCCTTTCTTACGCCTTTACTACCTGTTAGGCAATGAGCTTAGTGCTTTTTATAAATTACTCCATAGAAATCCCACCACTTCTCTGGAAACCCAATCCTGTTCTTCCCATTTTGCAGATGAAAAGACTGAGCCTCAGACCGGTTAAATAATGGACCTCAAATCATGCAACCAGTATATGGCAAAGCTGGCATTTTGTCTAGCTCGAAAATCTGCCTTTGGTTACTTTTCTCTATGTCCTATCGCTTCTAAGTTCCCCAAGAGTTGAGGTAACTTTATGAAAGCCTTCTTAGTTGCAGCAAGTCAGTGAAGTGAGTCCTGTTGTTACTTACCATGGCCCTGACTACAAGTGCTTATCTCTTGATCGATCAGCACTGAAACATGCGGTGATAGGACTCTGGCTCTGAGCAGGAAGGGAGCCCTGGGGAGAAATCAGAGGGTGTGTTAACACGCACTTAATATAAGTACCACATTTACATAGCTACTGATTACATTTACATTTCCTCATCTGTCCATTCCAGCTTCTACCCAATCATATGGCAAGTCTAGAAAACACAAGAAGAAAAGAATGCCTAAAAGAATCCACCCAATTTTACTGATATAACTAAATCCTCTTTTGTAATTTGCAAAAACGAAAAAGTAGGATACGAATCCTCCAGTCTGTCTTTAATGTCTTATTTTGAACTCTGTGGATGCTCTGTATTTGTATTCTGAGGGTAAAAACTTTCCGTTTCGGCCATTAGCTAATAAAGTTGAATGGCTAGGAACAGCCTCTGCTTTTGATATGTCCTCAAATAACGTAAACCAGTGCCACGCCACACTAAAGGGAACCCTGGAACCCTTTTTAGGGGACCGGAATGGGGTATTCAATGGAATGGATATTCAAGTAGCATTGGGACAGGTCCAGGTGTGACTCAGCCCCTCGCCTCTTTGGGCAAATTATGATCTGTTGACAGCCTCAGTTTACGATCTGCAAAGGGATGACGGTGACCGCCCAACAAATGGGAAAAGACTAAAAGCGTAGTGGGCCCAGCATGGAGCGCGGCTGACAAAACGCCAGCTACCCCAGGGGAGCAGAGTCCTCTCTTGCCAAGGTGTACAAAGACAGAGACGGCTTTCATGTCCTTGATCTCACGGTGCCCTCATTTCCCCATGATTGGGATCAGGCTCTTTAGTATTTATCTCCTCGTTAATTGAATGACTAGTTCTGGATAATGGATAATTCTCAATTTTCTATTTTTAGAAAGTGTATAAATATCTAAATTAGATTTAGGCAAAGTGAGCTGCCGTGTTTGATGTGCCAAGGACGTAATTAGGTTGTTCCGTTTACCTACGCATTCGCAAGCAAACTTTACCTCATTAATCTGTAAAGGACTTTGATGAACCTTTGAACTAGATAAAAATATGCCAGTCATGGCGAAGTTCTACTCTGTTCTTTGAGAACTTTCAAAGGACTGAAAGTGACTAATATATTTGGTTTTATAATATCATCTGTGAGCTCTGATCACGCCACTCTGAAATCTTCAGAGGATTCTCACTGTCTCAGAGTCAAATAAAAGACATTAGGGTGAACTGAAAAAAAAAAAAAATCAAAAAAACCCTCGTTGTACCAGGAGTCAGAAGACCCACGATCTGGTACTGGTTCTTTCCTTTACCCTCAGTGATCGTAGGCAAGATGTGCCGCTTTCTGGGCCTCAGGCTTCTCACCTGGGAAGTAAGGATAACCATCATAGGGACAGGGAGGGGCATGAATGCCATCGTGTGTGGCCACACACGGAGAATTCCGAGTGTAGGTCCGCTTGTCAGGCAAGGCTACAGGAAACCTCAGAACGCCTGGTCTCCAGACACCTGCCCTGCATTCCCTCCCTCTGCTCCTCATGCCCACTCCACCTTTGAAGTTCCCTGTTTCCCATTCTCCAAACCCTCCTTGACTTGCTTTACTGTCTCAGGGCCTTTACTGACATTCTTCCTCAGTACAAGAATGCCCCATGCCCTCCAGAAACTCACCTATTAAGGTCCTGGGGCCACCACCCACGCGCCCTGCGGGGAGGAGCCTCTGCCCGCCCGGCCACCGCAGCATTGGGCATGCTATTTATCAGACTTTTCACATGCTGCCTTGCTTGAAATTAGCACATTCAAATCTGTATTTATTTAACTGATGCCCCATTTACGGTTCTCTGGATTTCTACCCTCTGTTTCTCAGAGAACTAAACCCTCCTCTTGTGCCTCCAGTTCTGTCCTCTCCAGCCTCCTCTGAAGTCGGCCTCCACCGCAGGCCCCTTTCCCTTGATCTCCCTCTTGATGGAGCTCAGATCCTCAGCCTATAAACACGCGCAGGTGTCCCCAACCCTAACACAGCTTCTCGCTGCCTTCCTTTCCTGGGCGCTGTTAGGACAAGTGAAGAACTGTGCTGCATTCATGCCTCACCTCCTCACTCTCTGTGCCAATCAGGACCTCAACCCATAATGCCCTGCAAAGAGGGTTCTGCACCTTTCTGCAGCTAAGCCCTCTGGTACCTTGGCCTGACTGTTCTCCCTTCAATTCATTCTAAATCCCTCTGCTAATTACTTCTTTTTCAGCGTAGTTCTCACTGTTCCTTCCCTCCCTTGCAGAAAACTTTTGTCTGCAAAGAACAGACATTCTCAAAAAAGAAACTCAACAAATGGCTCAACAATATACATGTAAAATTATTCAACCTTCCTAGAAAGCAAAGAAAAATAACTTACAGTGAAATCTATTTTTTCACTTTTCTTGTTGGTGCAGTTAAAAAAAAAATACCAAAATACTTGTGTTTAAGGCTACATAAATGCATTTGACAAGCAGTGGGTTATATAAATTGGTACAACCTTTCAGAAATCCTACTAAATCACACATGCATAATTTCAATCAATTAAATTTTAGTAATTATAGTCATTTATTAGTGCATTAATGTTTATGCTAGCCGAATCTTGGTAACAATTCTGACTGTAGGAAAGTAGCACATACCCACACAATATGGAATACCGTGCGGCCACTAAAAGGATGGTGAACAAATACATTTATCAACATGAAAATATTTTATAATATAGATTTAAGTGAAAAAAATTTACAAAATGGCATGTAAAAAATTCTTAGTTTAAAATGTATTGACTCAAGAACTATTTACTGAGTGCCTACTATGTACCAGGATACTACTGTAGGTATTGGAAATATAGCATGCATAGAAAGTTTAGAAGAATATACAGAAAATATTAGTAATGGTGAAGACTTCTAGGTGTTAAAAATAATTTTCAGGTTTTCTACAATGGATACACATTACTTCTACAACAACTTTACAATTTTTTAAAATATTTTATTTATTTATTTGAGAGAAAGTGAAAGTGAGAGAGATCACAGAGGGTGACGGAGAAGAAGACTCGCCACTGAGCAGAGAGCCCGATATGGGGCTTGATCCCAGGACCCTGAGATCATGACCCGAGCCAAAGGTGGATGCTTAACCAACTGAGCCATGCAGGTACCCCTACAACTTTTTGAAATACTAATGTCTTTAGAATAAACATCAGATCCTTCAATGTCCTAGTCCAGCCCCTCTCCTGTAAGTCCACTTGACATCTACAATATATATTTGTTTGTTTTTGACAACCCCTGAATTTCTTAATATTATATCCATATCATGGAATATTCTTGCTCCATCTCTTCATGGCCAAATTCTACATAACCTCCTTTGTTGAGGCCCACAGGGAGATGAGTTCCCCATCCCTGAACTCACATATCCTCCGCCTCTGCCTCTTTTCTTCACATGACTGGACTTCATGATCCCCGAGGGCACAGTCAAAACCCACAGCATTTCTATAGGTACTCTGCCCACTGGACAGTGCCTTCCCTGGTCTCTCAGATCTGTAAGGTCCCAAATGAGTTCTCACTGAACAAATTGACAAAGGCATGCATCCTATTTTAGGTTGTAAATTCCTTGAGGGTGGGTATCCCACTCTTCTTTGCTTCTTCTACATCAGTATTCAGACAAGGGTAGGATTCTTCTGAGCATGAAAACAGGCAAGAAGGGCTTACTAGGAACTAATGTCCAAATCCTCAACTTCCATTTGTATTCGCTCCCCATACTGAGAAAGCACGTAGGCGATGGAGGTGCCCTTCTGGTGAGGCTGTCCCATCTCTTCTATCTTAACTGCCTTCTCCTACTTTACTCAACAAAGTGTTATTCTCACCCTTCCTGACTCTCACTATAATTCATTGCCTTCAGATGTAAAAATCTCCTGAGTATCAAAGAAAAGGACAGTTTGAGTATTTTCACGTAATCACATCACTTTACCATCCATCCCTCCCTGCCCCCAAAATACAGAGTCCCTTGAAAGCGGTTGTTTCTTGTTTCATAAAGTGACAAATCATGGCCAGGCTCTTTGCTATATCTATCTGTCTACCCACCATTGGATCTTTCTCTCTATTTTGTAATTAGAATACAACAGGGAGATGGTGGTCATGGAATATATATTAAGACATTCCTTTAAATTGAAAAGTGAAATCATGTATTTTCAAACAGAAGGGGAGTCCAAACTGATTGGTACCTTTGACAAAAAGACATGTTTTCCCTTACTTTATATAATGGACATTCTCCTAAACTCACTGAGCTAAACCCGAATCTCCAAATATTGGCAAAAAAACCCATTTTTAAAGCATCTCATAAGCTAAAAATATTTTATTGTGTTAGCAGAGGACTTTCGAAATGAAACACTGCTCTGTTTAAAACAAATCTTTCCTAGTCTATTGTGCATAAATATCAGCATATTTAGTACAATGTGCTTCCAAGTGAAAAAGTAACAGATATTTAATAATCATTTGATAAGTCTTGGTAAAGCCTTTACGTTTCCGTCCTGGAAACTGAAAAAGAATGTGTTTAGTGTCTGGGAAAAGGTAAAATATGCTTTTGCAAGTCATATGTTTTCTAATATTTCTTTTCCCACAGAACTGAAGGAGATCCTAAACAAGGTCTCAGCTTATCATGAAAATGTTTGATCATAGCCCGCTCAGAGGTCATGAGATCGAGTAACAGAACTTCCATCCTCCTCTACTGATTTATATCAACCAATGTTTGCAGCCTTGCCACTGCACAAATGAAATAGAAAATGGGTTTAATGCTAACAGTATCTCATTCTAGCAATAACGAAAACATTTACAGAATTTAACTTTTATTTTTTAATAATTACTTATCAAGATTTGTCCCATGATAATGTTAACAATAAGTCAGTGCAGAATACGTTAGTACATGGATCCTGATGGCCAGGTGAAACATAAATAAGTAAGTGAATTTTAATTTACATACGTATTTGAGTGGCAGAGATGAATGATTAAGTATAGTGGAAATAGTTCAAGAAGAAAGAGGAACAATGTAAAATTGTTGACCCATGTAGAGCTTGTTAATATTTTTGATTGACGAAGATGGATAGCAGATTGCTCTGGTATTTATAGTCAACCTGATACGTTACAAAGAGTGGTACAATCATGTTACTTGAAAATGTCAATAGTTAACAATTACCAGAAATGAACCATTTTCAATGATTTGAGTTTATGATTAAAAAGGTAGATATCAACGTAAAAAAAATGTGTGACGGTGGACCTACGTTTTCCAAATTCTTCAGGGGGCTGTGAGCTGAGAAAGTTGAAAACAACTGCCCTATAAAACAGGGCACTCTGTTTGTGCCCTCTGCACTTTGTTGGTGCTCAATAAATGTTTGAGATAGATTAAATCTAAAGCAATAATTAACAGAAGGTGTAAACCACTGATGTTATCTTTTCAAAATCCTGTACAGATGGAGTGTAATTCTTGGCTAATTTCCTCTTGATAAAGAATCTGGTCCACTGGTCTTGGTGACGAGAACAGAAGTGACGGCCCTGTTGCCACCTCCTGCAGAGCTCATATGCTTCTCTGTGTTTAATTTAAAAATAGAAAAATAAATTCCCTTCAAAATTTATCATTCTTTAGACTATAAATAATGACTTTGGCCAATTAGTCTATATATCAGAAGCTTATGTTGACCTCCAAATGTTTTCAAACGTAGTAGCAAGAACAAAAGCAAATAAGCATTGTGCCAAAGAGAAAAGTTTTGACATCAGATATTGGCCAGGGAACTCTTGCTCCCTTGTGACTCGTGGCCCACACTTCTCCTATAATTGTCAACATCTGATTTACTCTTTGTAGAGAAGAAAACAACATCTCATTTCGAACAGAAGGTGCTCTGATCATGGCATTTTCTGTATAAATTATGGTAACAAATTCTGCTGACCAGGGCTTATTATTAACAGCTTTGTCAGAAAAAAATGTTGAGCCCATATGAAATTTTTTCAACATTTCCAGAAAATTGGGATGAATGTTCAAGTAAGGTTTTTGAATGACTGAATCTTATCAGAGCCCACGTCCTTCCACTCTCCCCCTTGCTTCCTCCATTCTACCAACACTCACCTCTTGCAGCTCTTCAAACATGCCTTTCCTCTGCTGAATGATTTCCCCCAGAGAGTCACAGGGTTCACTCCTTCCTACATTCAGCCCTCTGCCCAAAAGTCACCTTCTCCAAGAGAGCTTTCCTGACTGCCCTGCCTAAAATAACACCCTCCCCATCACTCTAGTGTAGTACTCTATTACTAATAATTATGGCGACTATCCCAGACAGAGGCAGACGGTCATACTATTCACAGCACATACTAACTGACTTTGCTTTTTACGTAAGTTCCTGGAAGACGAGGGCTTTACTTTGCTTACTTAGAGCATTGCCAGGCACATGGTGGGCCACTAAGAAATTTTTGTGGAATAATAATAAAATTAGCATTAATCCCAAGAATTGTTCTATGTCATTATTCTTTGACAACAGGAATGTTAAAGGTGTTTAATACATAGTGCCAAATTGTTTCCCAGAAAAATTTTTGTCTTTCAGCAAGTCTACGATATCTTTTATAACATAACATCAATCAAATATTAAAATATATTCATATCATTACGAATTTGATCGTTCTAATGTGCATCTCCATAATTACTAGGAAGAATGAATTTTTTAACATTTACTGGCCATTTGTATTTCTTTTTTTAGTTTTTATTTATTTTTTAAGATTTTATTTATTAATTTGTCAGAGAGAGGGAGAGCACAAGTAGGGGGAGCAGCAGGCAGAGGGAGAGGCAGGCTCCCTGCTCCAAGCAAAGAAATTGATGCTGGACTCAATCCCAGGACCCCAGGATCATGACCTGAACCGAAGGCAGATGCTTAACTGACTGAGCCCCCTAGGCAACCCAAGGTCATTGGTATTTCTTTTACAATTTTTCTGTGATTTTTACTAATTTTTCTAACCAATACTTATTGTATACCTATTACATGCTT
Organism: Ursus maritimus; assembly: GCF_017311325.1. Taxonomy (NCBI): domain Eukaryota; kingdom Metazoa; phylum Chordata; class Mammalia; order Carnivora; family Ursidae; genus Ursus; species Ursus maritimus. Next base: position 59,263,404 of record NW_024423675.1, on the reverse strand, counting down.
TGCAAAATAGAGGGTAAAGACAATAATTATAGGTTATGGTCTCTATACCCCAGAGTTTTATTTTGTCAATGAAGAGAACATATTACATAGGGAATTACAAGCATGAAAAAAAGTTTAGAAGATGGTTTCATTGGGAAGTAATTAAGAAAAAAATATTTAAAAGTTTTGAAAGAACAAGATTAGAACAAATCTGCAAGAAGTCCTAAATTAGCAAGGTTTTGTTACTGAGATATACAACTTTTAAAAAATATATCCGTTGTTTCCTAATTGATTCTGCTACATCTGCATTGTGGATGGGAAAGAAGCAGAGATTTTAAAGGAGGAACCCTCCCACTCCCACTGACCATAAAAAGCTAATAGTACAGAAACGAGCCAGCTACAACCTAATTCCTATTGAAAATAATGGAATAAATTAAAATCAACTATACCAAATGGTATCTCTGTTAATTGAATTGCAATTAAAATGCTATCATGTGGTGTTATTTGGCAAAAGAACCCAGAAGTAACTGAGTCTTGCCCTGCCATAGCTACCTCTTGGGGTGAGCTTCCAAGAGAAATATGGTCACAAGAGAAAGACTGGCAAAGCTGCTCATTGCCTCACATCTTTGTTGCTTGGGGTCTGGCCTCCAACCTAACACAAACCTCCAGCTACTCCACTGCTCTTGGAGCCTTCTTCCTCCCTGAACCACGTGGCTATTACTGAAACCCAATCCTGAGGCTAATGTTACCGGTCAAGTGGCAGAACTGAAGTAGACCTCCCAGCTGGTGAGAAAAATAAGTGAAGAGAGGTAGAGAGAAAGGGAAGGCGGGGGAAGATGTTTGCCCCAATATGAAGTCTCTGCTGTGAGCCTTAGCAAACCTGGTCCTTCATACCTGTGATCCAGGGCTACCTCAAGGGGCAGAATAGAGTCCAGAGTGGGAGATAGAGAAAACTAAAGTTGAAGAAAGGTGGTTGGGAATTCCCTGAGGGGAAATGGCTCTGGTCCTTGTTATCACTTTATTTTCATGGAAGAAACAGAGACCAGAGAGGGAAAAGCCACACTTAGGACCCACCCCTTTTATCTCTTTGAAAGTTGTACCAATATAAAGTCCTAGGGTTTGAGCTATTCAGAACGCAACTCCTTCTCCTTGGGGGTAGGGTGCAGGACCCTGACTCCTCCTTGGGAAGAGTGAGGAGAACTGTGGAGAAAGGACCAGAGATACTCAATGAGCTTCTGATGGAGGTCAATGCTCGCCATTTTGATGAGAGATAAAGATGGCATAATGAGGTACGAACCAATAATAAGAAGTTGTGCTGTCATCTTAAATGAGGTGAGAATACTTCCGGCAAAATTAGGTCTAAAACTCAGAGAGATACTATTTGCTGCAAAAGGGTAACACTTGAAATGGAGCCATCTGGGGATTGATTAGCCTGAAATTTTAGGAACATCAAAGGAAACTGAAAGCTAAATGGGAAAACATCAATTCTCTTTAGAGTTAAGAAATTTAGGGAAATAAGAACTATACATCAGAGAGAAGTAGTATTGCACATACAGATTTTTATTCATTTGTTTTCCTTGATCTGAAAGAATATTTAACCTCAAACTAAGCTGGAATTTTTAGAATCAGAAATCTGAAACAAGAATGAACATTTAACAACTACCCAAGTTTTCAGGTTCATATGCAGAGTCTTTTTTCATTATTCCAGCAGATAATTACATCTTGCAAGAGAGCAAGTTTATTTAAAAATGATAAAGATCGGTCACAAACATAGCTTGATGTATATGAATTTTAAAAACAGCTATTATTCAGCTATGTCTCTGACTAAATGAAGAATTGCATCACCGAAGAAATCAATACCACAAGTTAGCGATAGCTTAACCAACCTGCAAATACGTGATCCATAATGTTCTCAGGAAGAAAAGCATTTTTTGGGCTGATGTTAATCAGTTATATTTTGGCCATTCATGGAATTGTCCTGATAGATTTTTAAAATGTTGGCCGTACTTTTCTTGAGGACTGTTGTCAGTTCAGTCTGCCCTTATAGTCTATTGAGGAATTTTGTTGCGGCATTGTCTGGTGATTTGGTGCTTGGTACATGATGCCGAGTGTGGAAAAACGTAATTTAGAAATTTTTGCTGGAAAAACCTTGCTTTTCCTGTGGTCATTTTTGTACCTGAAACTATTGATCTTTTCATTTTGGATGCCAGGGAGCTTAAAATCAAATTCGAAAATGACCTGTTACAGTTATGTGTAACCGTTACGGTGGAGACATCTATTTTCATTCGCTTCTACTTTTGACTTGCACCATTATTCTCCTCTTAGACACATTCTCCATCATCATTCTTTCTGTCCTTTTCCTTCTCCTTCTTCTTCCTTCTCTTCTTTTTCACCATCTGGGGGATATAGTCTTGTTGTAAACCCCCTTAAATCATGATAGAATCATGATAGATAAAAATAAAGTAAGTTCCATGAGTCTGCATTGAGCGTAGGGACAAAAATTGAAGTGTAAGAACGCTTTGAACCAGAACCTTTCGGATCATTTTTATTCAATAATAGTAAACAACTATAACTTTTTTAAAATGACTAATTATGCAAAATAATGTGGAAAGAACCAAGTAATTATGAAGATTAGGGTCACAAAGATCTTAGAGATAATTTTACAGATGACGAAGCCAAAGCTTTGAGAGGCTAACTGATTTGCCCCATGTCACTCAGCTAGTTAGTGGCAAATAAAAGAAACTAGTGAACATGTATTATCATATATTCAGTATATAAAACTGAGCCCAATATTATGTCTTACATCTCTTCTAAGAGACCAGGAAAGTATTTGTTAATATATAAAGCAAATTAACAGTTAAACAAATAAAAACTACGATTTTCTTTTCCTTTTTTTCAAAACAAGTGAAATATGATGAGAGTCTAATAAGAAAACCACAGGAGTACCTAATAGGTTTTTTTCTATTAAAGATTTTACTTATTTTTTTGAGGGGAAGGGAGGGAGAGGGAGGGGAGGGACAGAGGGGAGTGGCAGAGGGAGAAGCAGACTCCCCACTGAGCAGGAGCCTGATACTGGGCTCCATTTCAGGATGCTGGGATCATGACCTGAGCTGAAGGCAGACACCTAACCGACTGAGCCACCAGGCCCCCCAGAGTGGCTTTACAGTTTCAGTGCAATGTGACTAAGTCTGTAAAAGAAGTATGCATGGGGAACTCAGGGAAGGGAGGAAAGATGCCTCCCTTAGCCAAGAAAGGCTAGAGATAGCTTCACAGATTAATGATAATTAATTTGAACCTTGAAGAAAAAGTGGGAATTAGCCAGATGGAAAAGGCTGGGACAATTGGGATAACAGGAAAAAGAAAACAGGAGAAATAGGCAGGGATCAGAATGCAACAGGCCCTTTTCCTGCAACCTATGGGAGTTCTTAAGAATATTCAGCAAGAAAGGGTCCATTTTCTTGCTTCGGAATCATCTCTACGGAATGGGTTGGAGAAGAGGCGATGGTATGATAGAGAGGCAGGAAAACAAGTAGTTGGCTGTTGCAAGAGCTGAGGCGAGGAGTAAGAAGGATCCGAGCAACACCGTGGCAATGAAGACAGGGAAGAAATATTTTTGAAAAGTACATAAATGAGCATTTAAATCTGTAGTACTTGTGATCAAATCAGGTTGGCGGAGGCAGGGAGTAATGGAGGACAGGGAAAAGTAGAGAATGACTCTCAGGCTGATAGCTTGGGTGACTCAATACATAGATCACTGCACAAGAGAGGACAAATGGCAAAAAAACAAGCTTGCAAGAAAGGTGGTGAGTCCATTGCTAAACGTGTTTGTGAGCCGTTACTAGGAACCTAGAAGAGGTGTCCATTAGTGCTGTGTATCTGGACAGCACTAGAGAAATATGAGGGTAAAACAAGAATGGGAATTTCTATATGAGATTACTGGCAGCAAACTTTAAAAGATATATATACTATTTTGCAGGGAAAAAATTATCTGGAATTGCTATGTAGGGTAGGTCCCTGTGGTGGATAGGTAGACTCAGTAGCATAAAATGAAATTGCACAGAGAAAGTGTGAAGAGTAAGAGAGCTCTGAGAAACTGGCCTTCCGTATTTAAATGCTGGGTGGAGAAAGAGGTTCCTCCAGAGGCCTTTGAGACACACACAGAGGGGCAGGAAGAAAACCAGGAGGGCTTTATATCAGGGAAACCGAGAAAAACGTTGTCAAATACGACAAAAACTCAACCAAAAAAAGTCATGTAATACTAAAACAAAGGTAAACAACAAATTTTTTTTTTATTTTTTATTTTTTTTAGAATAGAGGGGCGCTTGTCTGGCTCAGTTGGAAAGGCGTGCAACTCTTGATCTTGGGATAGTGAGTTCAAATCCCATGTGGGGTGTAGAGATTACTTAAATAAACAAAACTTAAAAAAATGGAATAGAAACTGTCCCTTCGATTTTGGCATTTAGAAGCTCACGGCTAATATTATTGAGATCAGTTTTATGTACTGTCTCACACAATGTAAAGACCAAACTGGATATCGGGTAGATTCTTGATAACTGCTTACTGAGCCAATGACAGGATTTTCACTGCAGACTGGCAAAATGAAATTTGATAGCAATGAATGATTTTCACCGCAGACTGGCAAAATGAAATCAAGATAGCGATCGGGTGCTTCATATCAAGCAAAATCACAGAAGCCTCAAAGTGGGTTAATTTTTTAAACGAGTCAAAAAGTTCAGTTTAGTGCTTTTCTCAGTCTAATTATTTTATTTTACGTGGATTTAATCAATGAAGTAAAGATTCGAACTGGGGAGGAAAGCATGATGGGAGGGTTATGTGAGAAATTATATATTGAATCGGGTCGTGTGAGTCTGGGTAGGTAGAAGATGTTCAATGAATGATAAGCGTCAGTATTATTACGATATTTCTGGAATTAAAATGTTCTCCATTCAAAGGCAGGTTGTGGGACCCAGGTCGCTGCATGGTGTGCCTACGTAAAATTATTTGGGGATTAATCTCAAGAAATTAATATTTTTTTCTGTTGCAAATATGTTCACAGTAACACTGGTAGGAATGGCAATAAAGTTGAATTATTGCCATGATACTATCTATTTCCTTGAAATCCTGCTATTCTGGAGTCATTGTCAAAATTATCCTCTTAGGCATTTTTCATCCTGTTATAAATACCGCATTCCCCAACCTCGGCTGTATGCACACAACTATTCTCACAAGGGTAAGGACAGACTCAAGAAAAAGAGGGGGTTGGGAATCATGCCCGCTACTCTTTATGTCAGCGAGCGTTACAGGTATGTTTTTAGCAGCCTGTTTTGGTGGATGGCTTGTTAAAGCACTATGAAAAACTGTGTAATTATATTACACCAATAATTGATATAAACATATAAAGGAAGAATCACAGTCATACCTTGTATTTTTTTCTCTCTCTCCTTTAAAGCCTTTCTCTTTTTACAGTAGCTGCATGTTGGTTCTAGGCTGAGTGCCAGTTGTATCAATTAAACAGTAACTAATTCAAGTACATTTGCAATCTGTGTTTGAAATGCCAGCCCATACAGTAGTTACCAATTAAGCATGAGGCAGATTAATGGATGCATTGTTCTCTTGGGCTAACTCCACCACATTGTCATTAAGCAGTAAGCCCTAGTGATCCAAAGACTTCCATTCAAAGGGAAAGGGAAACACATGCTTACAAAAAAAAGTTGGGTGTTTTATATCAAGCAGAATTATTTAACAGGAAAGGTGGCGGATAACCTTTTGAAGAGAGAAGAAATTATGGCTGTTTAGTGTTTTCTCAATCCCTTTATTTTGCATAGATTTGATCAATGGAAAAATACAAAGGTGCAAAATGGGAAGGAAAATAATGGGAACAGATCAGACAGACAAATGGCTCCTGTAAGTTCACAGTTCCTAAAACAGATGTTCATTTCGGCTGGCTATAGTATATCATTATCTCCAGGAACCCCGAAGAGAAAGTACAAAGATTCACTAGGGATAGTGGAAATGCAGCGTATTTACTGTGCAAAATACTTGGCTTTGTACACCCCCCCCGCCCCCACCCTACCCACCAGTGCCCGTTTTTGGAGACAAGTATTTGGGCCAGTGATTTAATCCGTTTTAAATTTACAGCCTTATCATATTTAGAACCTAGTGTAACTATTGCAGAATCGAGCTGTTTGGGGCATTCACAAAACATTTACCCGTTGTTGTAGTTTGTATCAGAACAAACAGAAAAAGGTTGAGAGTTTAAGAAGAAGCAATTCATTTGGGTCTCCAGCATGTGTGTTCCTGTAAAAACGTCTCTCTCCTTTCCTTCCTCCCTCCCTTCTTCCTTCCTTCCTCCCTCCCTTCTTCCTTCCTTCCTTCCTTCCTTCCTTCCT